>NC_080172.1:37412934-37571018 GCF_950295315.1 Erinaceus europaeus | reverse complement strand
TGCCTGCCCACTGCTCTGAATTTGATGAAATGGCTTTTTTTTTCTTCCTAATGGTGACAGTAGAAAATTATTGTCACTGTTTTACTGGACTGTACAAATGTTAGACACGAGAGTACACACATTTGTAAAGTTTTGAAGGGAACCTTGTAAAATTCATGATGGGTAGAGAGACAATTTAATAATTATTCAAGAGAATTTGTATGCTTGAGGCTCTGATGTCCCAGATTCAAGCCCCAGCATCACCAAAAGATAGCTGAGCAGTGATCTGGTAAAATAATAAATAAGATTTAATATATTGGAAGTTGGGCGGTAGTGCAGCGGATTAAGCATACGTGGCACGAAGCGCAAGGACCGGTGTAAGGATCCTGATTCAAGCCCACGGTTCCCTATCTGCGGGGGGGGGGGGGGGGGGTGTGGGGGTGGGTGTGGGTCGCCTCACGAGCGGTGAAAGCAGGTCTGCAGGTGTCTTTCTCTCCCTCTCTCTGTCTTCCCCTCCTCTCTCCATTTCTCTCTGTCCTATCCAACAACAATAATAACCACAACAAACAATAAGGGCAACAAAAAGAAATAAATAAATATTTTAAAAATATTTATTGTTGTTAGTCGATCAATCAGGCTGGACAGTGGCACATAATCATGACCAACTTTCAAGCCCCTGGTCCCCACCAGCAAGGGGAAGATGCACAGGTGGTGAAGTAGCATTGCAAGTGCTTTACAGTCTCCCTCTTCCTCAATTTCTCTCTGTCTTATTAAATAGAAAAAAGAAAAAAAAAGACACTAAAGAAGATATGGGGACTAAACAATATTGTTACTGTACTGATGATTAAGGAGACAATTGAACAAAATTTCTAAATTTCTATGCTTGAATAAACATTTAGCATATTGTAAATGGAGTATCAGGATGAATTAAAAGGATCATGAAGTTATAAGTGAAAAAATGTGGGCTGCACTTAATAATGGCCCTTTTGGTCAATATAACACCACTCATCATCTGGGGCCCTAATTAGGGAATCCTTGGATTCCTGTGTACAAATATGATGGGCTTCGACCTCTGATGGAACTTCTTTGCACGCCCACTGTCACTTCTTTCTCTCTCTCTCTCTCTTTTTTTTTTTTTTTGCCTCCAGGGTTATTGCTGGGGCTCAGTGCCTGCACCACAAATGCACTGCTCCTGAAAGCTATTTTTTTCCTTTGTTGCCATTGTTGTTTATCGTTGTTGTTGTGATTGTTATTGTTGTCATTGCTGTTGGATAGGAAAGAGAGAAATTGAGAGAGGAGGGGAAGACATAGAGGGACAGAGAAAGATAGATGCCTGCAGACATGCTTCACCACTTGTTTAGTGATCCCCCCTGCAGGTGGGGAGCCAGGTGCTTGAACAGAGATCTTTAAGCTGGTCCTTGCACTTCTGCCATGCACACTTAACCTGCTGCACTACCTCCCAACCACCCACTGGTCATTTCTATCAGGTCATTACAAGCCCTCTTTCGGGCCTTCCCAGGACATTGCCTCACCATAAAGCAGCGACAGTAGGGACTGCCCCAGTCTCTGAAGGGAGGCTGGGGTATCCTGCCCTGCCACTCAAGGAAGACTGGTCCTGAAACGAGTGTGCACCTGCAGTGTTCCCAGATGTGACCATTAGCTGTGAGCTCATATCAATAAGGACTCAAAGGTTACATGGGCTCTTGTGCTAAATAAAAATATATCTATAGGCCCTGGATCAGGTGGATGGAGGTAACAGTTAACACTATCCACAGAATTTTTTCAAGAATGGGAGCTACTTTCTGCCCTAGTCCAACTTTCTAGTCCTTTTCTCTACTCTGACACCATTTCTCAGACAATATTTTTTTAAGTTTTTTAAAATTTATTTTCCCTTTTGTTGCCCTTGTTGTTTTTCATTGTTGTTGTAGTTATTGTTGTTTTTATTGATGTTGTCGTTGTTAGAGAGGACAGAGAGAAATGGAGAGAGAAGGGGAAGATACAAGTGGGAGAGAAAGACAGATACCTGCAGACCTGCTTCACCACTTGTGAAGTGACTCCTCTGCAGGTGGGGAGCTAGGGACTTGAACCGGGATCCTTACGCCAGTCGCCAGTCCTTGCGCTCTCTGCCATGTGTGCTTAACCCACTGTGCTACCACCTTACTCCCTCAGACAATATTTTTATCCAACTTCATGCTAGCTATCAAACTCAACCAAAACCTACCATAGTCATGGGCCTCTAGAAACATGCCTAAAATGGACTTCTTTTTTTTTTTAATTTCTTTATTGAGGAATTAATGGTTTACATTCAACAGTAAGTACAATAGTTTGTACATGCATAACATTTCCCAGTTTTTCATATAACAATACAACCCCCAGTAGGTCCTCCGTCATCCTTCTTGGATCTGTATTCTCCCCACCCACCCACCCCAGAGTCTTTTACTTTGGTGCAATACGCCAATTCCAGTTCAGGTTCTACTTGTGTTTTCTTTCATGATATTATTTTTCAACTTCTGCCTGAGAGTGAGATCATCCCATAGTCATCCTTCTGTTTCTGACTTATTTCACTCAACATGATTTTTTCAAGGTCCATCCAAGATCGGCAGAAAATGGTGAGGTCACCATTTTTTATAACTGAGTAGTATTCATTGTATATATTTACCACAACTTGCTCAGCCACTGATCTGTTGTTGGACACCTGGGTTGCTTCCAGGTTTTGGCTATTACAAATTGTGCTGCCAAGAACATATGTGTACACAGATCTTTTTGGATGGATGTGTTGGGTTCCTTAGGATATATCCCCAGGAGAGGAATTGCAGGGTCATAGGGTAGGTCCATTTCTAGCCTTCTGAGAGTTCTCCAGACTGTTCTCCACAGAGGCTGGACCAATTGACATTCCCACCAGCAGTGCAGGAGGGTTCCTTTGACCCCACAACCTCTCCAGCATTTGCTGCTGCTACCTTTTCTGATGTATGGCATTCTCACAGGAGTGAAGTGGTATCTCGTTGTTGTCTTTATTTGCATTTCTCTGACAATCAGAGACTTAGAGCATTTTTTCATGTGTTTCTCAGCCTTTTGGATCTCTTCTGTGGTGAATATTCTGTCCATGTCCTCTCCCCATTTTGGGATGGGGTTATTTGTTGTCTTGTTGTTGAGATTTGCAAGTTCTTTATATATTCTGGTTATTAGCCTCTTGTCTGATGTATGGCATGTAAAGATCTTCTCCCATTTTGTGAGGGGTCTCTTTGTTTGGGTATTGGTTTCTTTTGCTGTGCAGATGCTTTTTAATTTGATGTAGCCCCATAGGTTTATGTTTGTCTTAGTCTTCTTTGTAATTGGATTGGTTTCATTGAAGATGTCTTTAAAAATTATGCGGAAAAGAATTCTGCCAATATTTTCCTCTAAGTATCTGATAGTTTCTAGTCTAACATCCAAGTCCTTGATCCACTTGGAATTTACTTTTGTATTTGGTGAAATACAGTGGTTCAGTTTCATTCTTCTGCATGTTTCAACCCATTTTTTCCAACACCATTTGTTGATAAAATGGACTTCTGAGCTTTCTTCCAGCCTAAGATCCCTAATCTCATCTGCTTTTTTCCTACTTTTTTAAAAAAGATTTTATTTATTTATGAGGAAGATAGGAGGAGAAAGAACCAGACATCACTCTGACACATGTGCTACTGGGGATAGAACTCAGGACCTCATGCTTTATCACTGTGCCACCTCCCGGACCACTGTTCTTATTTTTTGGTCCCTTCATTAACCATTTTGTCTCACTTTATGTCCTGCCACTTTCCAGACACCAAGTTGCATATGCTACTGACTTCTCTAGGCAAATGACCTCATCAATGAGTCCTAGAACCTCGCCTCTCCAGAGTTCTATCTCACTAGGGAAAGATAGAAAGAAGCTGCGGTTATCTGTTGACCTGTTAACACCCATGTCCAGTGAAGAGGCAATTACAGAAAAAAAGAAAAGAAAAAAGGAAGAAACAGGGAGTCGGGCGGCGGTAGCACAGTGGGTTAAGCGCACGTGGCACAAAGCACAAGGACCCGCATAAGGATTCTGGTTCAAGCCCCTGGCTCCCCACCTGCAGGGGAGTCACTTCACAGACAGTGAAGCTGGTCTGCAGGTGTCTATCTCTCTGTCTTCCCCTCTTCTCTACATTTCTCTCTGTCCTATCTAACAACAACAACATCAACAACAACTACAACAACAATTAAAAACAAGGGCAACAAAAAGGGAAAATAAATACTAAAAATAAATAAAAAAGGAAGAAACAATTACAGAAGCCAGAATTCTTACATTCTGCACCGCCCCCCAAAAAATTTTGATTCATATTCCAGTGGGGGAGAAGTGATAGGAGGAAGAGTATAAGAGAACTCTGACCTCCAGGTCCATCAGTACCTGCAGAGAGAGGAAGGATAAGGGAGGAACATTTGGATGTAGTAATAGGATCATGAGTGGCTTTGAGGAGAGGAGAGAACTGGACCTGGAAGAAAAGGGGATAATTATGTAAAAATCCAGACAAATGATAGTTAACCCATGTCTTCAATCTTAGGAGAACCTCGGAGGTTTGCAATGGAGGGATCAGGGATTAAGAACTCTGGTGGTGGAAATAGTGTAGAATTATACCCCTGTTGACATGTAATTTTGTAAATCAATGTTAAATCACTAATAAATATTATGGTATAAATTTTAAAAATGTGGAGCTGAAGAAACAACTTTATAAAGTACTGATTTAATTTTTTTTTTTTTTGCCTCCAGGGTTATCGCTGGGCCTCAGTGCCTGCACTACAAGTCCACTGCTCCTGGAGACCATTTTTCCCATTTTTGTTGCCCTTGTTTTCCCCTTGTTGTCATTATTATTATTGTCATTACTGTAGTTGTTGCTGGATAGGACAGAGAGAAATTGATAAAGATGGGAAAGAAGGGGAGAGAAAGATAGATACCTGCAGACCTGTTTCACTGCTTGTGAAGTGACAACCCTGCAAGTGGGGAGCCAGGGGCTTCAACCTGGGTCCTTACCCAGGTCCTTGCACTTCAGGCCATGCGCGCTTAACCCGATGCACTACCACCCGCCCTTCCACCCAACTTACTTAATTTAAAAAAAATCAAACTGTATGATTTTACTTCTATAGATGTACCATTTAATTTACCTAATCAACATTGGTTGGAGCTTTTGAGTGGTGGTGGGGAGGTTCACAAAGGTGGAAAGAGAAGGTCACGGTGGATGAGACATTTTCTTGAGTTGTGCTGTAAGTAGGATGAAGAAGTGTGCTCGCTGTGCTTAGGTATGGGTACACTGGGGTAGGAGAAGGGGGCTGCTAGAAAAATTAGTAAGCTTTGACTGAAAAAATGATAGAAGAAGTAGTAGATGAAGTATTGTTTGTGCTAGAGATCACTTGGTGGCTTCTACTTAGGTGGCCTTATTTGACTAACATTTGATCAGTAATTTCAAAAGTACTGAGAGAGGGACCTCATAACATACTTTATAGAATGGTTAAACCAACAAGAAAAAGTATTGGAGAAGTGAACCAGGACAAGATTCCAGCTAAAATCCCCCCAAAGGTTGAACCACAAAATAGTGAAGTTAACATCCAAACACTTGTTAAGGAAATAGTCACAGGAGTGAGTAAAGAGTTTGAAGGAATTGTCATCAGAAATGCAGAATCAGTGGTCCAGGAGGTGGTGCAGTGGCTAAGGCACCAGAATCTCAACCGTGAGGTCCTGAGTTTGATCCCCAGCAGCACATGTACCAGGGTGATGGCTGGTTCTTTCTCTCCTCATATCATTCTCATGAATAAATAAATAAATTCTTTTTTAAAAAAAAGAAATGCAGAAACAACAAATGAGACTCAGGAAGAAAACACTAATTATCTCAAGGTTCTTAGAGAGCTGAAAGCTGAAATAGCTGAGCTAAGAACACAACTAGCTGAAGAAGCTAAAACAGTATCAGAACAGGGTAACAAAATAGATGAGCTCCAGAAAACAGTAGAGGGGAGAGAGAATAGAATAAATGAGGTTGAAGACAGAATTAGCAAGATCAAGGACGAATTAAAGACAACTAAAAAAGAAGAGATCTCAAAAAGAGATTAAGAGATACTGAAAACAACAACAGAGACCTATTCTCATACAAGCAACAACTGAAAGAATCAACTATCACCAAGCCGACCCTGAAAGAAGTTCTGAGTTCTCCTTTAAAAAAATCAGACCACCATAAATATGCCATATATCAGAACACTCTAAAAAATCTACAATAATGGCATTAAAATATCTTCAATCTATGATATCAATAAATGTCAATGGCCTGAATTCACCAATTAAGAGTCACAGAGTAGGACAATGGATCCGAAAACACAACACAACCATATACTGTCTGCAGGAATCCCACCTAACTCAACAAGACAAACACAGACTCAAAGTGAAAGGATGAAAAACTATCATACAAGCCAATGGCCCACAGAAAAAAAGGGCAGGAAGAGCTAATCTCATATCTGACATGATATACTTTAAAATAAATAAAATTTAAAAAGTCAGGGATGGACATTACTTAATGCTCAGAGGATCAGTCAATCAACTAGACTTAACAATTATTAACATCTATGCACTCAATAAGAAGCCATCTAAATTATCAAACGTCAAATGAAAACCTACAGCAGTATATTAACAGCAAACAGTAATAGCAGGGGACTTCAATACCCCACTCGCTCAACTTGACAGATCATCCACGCAGAAAATCAATAAAGAAATGAGGGAGCTAACTGAGGAGATAAATCAACTAGGACTATTGTACATTTTCAGAATCATTCACCCCAAGAAACTGGAATATACATTCTACTCAAGTCCACATGGGTCATTCTCAAGGATGCCATATGTTAGGCCACAAAGACAGCATTAACAAATTCAAGAGCATTGAAATCATCCCAGGCATCTTCTAAGACAACAGTGGAATTAAAGTAGCACTTAACAATCAAAATTAGTAATACTCCCAAAATGTGGAAGTTCAACAGTACACTAATTAAGAACTACTTAGTTGGGAGTCGGGCAGTAGTGCAGCGGGTTAAGCACACATGGCGCAAAACACAAGGACCAGCCTAAGTGTTGCTTGGCGGCAGGACGCATAAAAAGGAGGTTTGGAGCAGAAAGGGAACACAGTCCTTTATTGTTGGGTCAGACGGGTGGTTCAGGCCACGTGGAGCTAGCCAAAATGGCCGCCTCCTGCTAGTGCTGCACCCTTCTGTCACCAAGGTGAAGAAGGGCTTTTATGGGAATAGCTCTCGTGAGAATGAGAATGGGGAGGAGTAACCATAGCACTCCAGGGTAGGATAATTATTTTTGCAGGAATGGGAAGGGGGAGGAGTAACCAAAGCACTCCAACTATTTCTGGGAATTGACAATGCCCTGAGGGCACAACATGGCGAAACAGGCGCTCTAAGAATGTCCCAACTCTCAGGGGAACTAGCAATAGCCTGAGGGGACAACATGGCAGATGTGACTGCATCTGCACAATTTGCCAGCACCTAAGGATTCCAGTTCGAGCTCCCAGCTCCTCACCTGCAGGGGAGTTGCTTCACAGGCGGTGAAGCAGGTCTGCAGGTGTCTAGCTTTATCTTCCCCTCCCTACCCTTCCTCTGTCCATTTCTCTCTGTCTTATCCAACAATGAACGACATCAACCACAATAATAACCATAACAAGGGCAACAAAAGGGGGGGAATGGCCTCCAGGAGCAGTGGATTCATGGTGCAGGCACTGAGCCCCAGCAATAACCCTGGAGGCAAAAAAAAAAAAAAAGAACTACTTGGTCATTGAGGAAATAAAATAAAGGAAGGAAGAAATGAAAATGTTTTGAGAGTTCAATGAAAATGAAGACGCGAGCTATCTAAGTATTTGGGACACAACTAAGGCAGTACTGAGAGGGAAGTTCGTAGCCATACAAGCACATACTAGGAAACAAGAAAAAGCACAAATAAACAACCTGATTGCATGCCTTAACGACCTAGAAGAAGAAGAACAAAGGAACCATAAAGCAACCAGAAAAACAGAAATAACTAAAGTTAGGGCAGAAATAAATAACATTGAAAATAAGAAAACCATACAAAAGATCAAAGAAAGTAGAAGTTGGTTCTTCGAAAGAGTGAACAAAATCGACAAACCTTTAGCCAGACTCACAGAACAAAAAAGGGAGAAGACCCATATAAATCTGATTGTAAATGAAAGTGAAGATATCACAACAGACACCACAGAAATTCAACATATCATGCGAGGCTTCTATGAACAAGTCTATGCCACCAAGCTAGAGAACATGGATGAAATGGACAATTTCCTAGATACCTACAAACTTCCAAAATTAAATAAAGAGGAACTAGATAATATGAACAGGCCCATCACAGCTAATGAAATTGAAACAGTTATCAAAAACCTTCCCAAAAACAAAAGTCCTAGACTAGGTGTTTTTACAAATGAATTCTACAGAACCTTCAAGGAAGAGTTAATGCCTCTACTCTTAAAAGTCTTCCAGAAGATTGAAGACACAGGAATACTTCCTTCCAACTTCTATGAAACCAACATCACTCTGATACCAAAAGCAGACAGGGACACAACCAAAAAAGAAAACTACAGACCAATATCTCTGATGAACATAGATGCTAAAATATTGAACAAAATTCTAGCCAACTGGATACAGCAGTATATTAAAAAGATTGTTCATCATGACCAAGTGGGGTTTATCCCGGGGATGCAAGGTTGGTTTATATACATGAATCAATCAACGTGATCCAACACATCAATAAAAGCAAGACCAAAAACCACATGGTCATATCAATAGATGCAGAGAAAGCCTGTAAGAAAATCCAACATCTCTTTATGTTCAAAACACTACAAAAAAATGGGAATAGATGGGAAATTCCTCAAGTTAATGGAGTCTGTATATAGCAAACCCACAGCCAACATCATTCTCAATGGTGAAAAACTGGAAGCATTTCCCCTCCGATCAAGTACTAGACAGGGCTGCCCACTATCACCATTACTATTCACCATACTGTTGGAAGCTCTTGCCATATCAATCAGGCAGGAGCAAGGATTAAAGGGATACAGATTGGAAGAGAAGTCAAGCTCTCCCTATTTGCAGATGATATGATATTATACATAGAAAAACCTAAAGAATCCAGCAGTAAGTTTATGGAAATTATCAGGCACTACAGTAAGGTGTCAGGCTACAAAATCAACATACAAAAGTCAGTGGCAGGGGGTCGGGTGGTAGCACAATGGGTTAAGCACATGTGGCGGTGAAAGGATCCTGGTTGGAGCCCCAGCCCCCCCAGCTGCAGGGGAGTCACTTCACAGGCGGTGAAGGAGGTCTGCAGGTGTCTAGCTTTCTCTTTCCCTCTCTGTCTTCTCCTCCTCTCTCCATTTCTCTCTGTCCTATCCAACAACAATGACATCAATAAAAATGATAATAATAACCACAACAATGGCAAAACAACCAGGGTAACAAAAGGGAAAAAATGGCCTCCAGGAGCAGCAGATTCGTGGTTCAGGCACTGAGCCCCAGCAATGATCCTGGAGGCAAAAAAAGAAAAAAAAATCACTGGCATTCCTCTATGCAAACACTCAGTTAGAAGAAGATGAAATGGGAGTCAGGCAGTAGCGCAGTGGTTAAGCACAGGTGGCACAAAGTGCAAGGATGGGCAGAAGGATCCCGGTTTGAGTCCCTGGCTCCCCACCTGCAGGGGAGTCACTTCACAGGCGATGAAGCAGGTTTGTAGGTGTCTGTCTTTCTCTCCCCCTCTCTGTCTTCCCCTTCTGTCTCCATTTCTCTCTGTCCTATCTAACAATGACAAAATCAATAACAACAGCAACAGTAAAAAACAAGCAGGGCAACAAAGGGGAAAAATAAATATAATAAAAAAATACCCCATTTAAAAAAATAAAAAATAAAAAAAAATGAACTCCAGAAATCAATTCCTTTTACTATAGCATCAAAAAAAGTAAAATATCTAGGAATAAACCTAACCAAAGAAGTGAAAGACTTGTTTACTGAAAATTATGAGTCACTACTCAAGGAAATAGAAAAATACACAAAGAAGTGGAAAAATATTCCATGTTCATGGAATGGAAGAATTAACATCATTAAAATGAATATATGGGGAGTCGAGCTGTAGCACAGCGGGTTAAGCACAGGTGGCGCTAAGCTCAAGAACCGACGTCAGGATCCCGGTTCAAGCCCTCGGCTCCCCACCTGCAAGCAGGTCCCTTCACAGGCGGTGAAGCAGGTCTGCAGGTGTCTGTCTTTCTCTCCCCCTCTCTGTCTTCCCCTCCTCTCTCCATTTCTCTCTGTCCTATCCAACAACAACGACATCAATAATAACTACAACAATAAAACAACAAGGGCAACAAAAGGGAATAAATAAATAAAATAAATTTTAAAAAAAATAAAGAAAAAAAAAATAAAATGAATATACGGGAATTGGGCGGTGGTGCAGCGGGTTAAGCGCACATGGCGCAAAGCGCAATGACCAGCCTAAGAATCCTGGTTCGAGCTGGGGAGCCGCTTCACAGTCGGTGAAGCAGGTCTGCAGGTGTCTATCTTTCTCTCCCCCCTCTCTGTCTTCCCCTCCTCTCTCCATTTCTCTCTGTCCTGTCCAACAACAATGGCATCAATAACAACAACAATAATAACCACAACAATGTTAAACAAAAAGGGCAACAGAAGGGAAAATAAATAAATATAAAAAAAGAAAAAAAAGATAGTAGATAACATATTTTTTTAAAAATGAATATACTACCCAAATTGTATTATAGAGCCATTGTCATCAAAACTGCTTGGAATTGGAACATGAATAGACACACTGACCAGTGGAATAGAATTGAGAGCCTGGAAGTAAGCCCCCTCACCTATGGACATCTAATCTTTGACAAAGGTGCCCAGACTATTAAATGGGGAAATCAGAGTCTCTTCAACAAATGGTATTGGAAAAAATGGGTTGAAACATGCAGAAGAATGAAACTGAACCACTATATTTCACCAAACACAAAAGTAAATTCCAAGTGGATCAAGGACCTGGATGTTAGACCAGAAACTATCAGATACTTAGAGGAAAATATTAGCAGAACTGTTTTCTGCATAATTTTTAAAGACATCTTCAATGAAACAAATCCAATTAGAAAGAAGACTAAGGCAAGTATAAACCTATAGGACTACATCAAATTAGAAAGCTTCTGCAGGGAGTCGGATGGTAGCACATCGGGTTAAGTGCAGGTCTCTCAAAGCACAAGGACCGGCAGTAGGATCCCAGTTCCAGACCCCAGATCCCCACCTGCAGGGGAGTCGCTTCACAAGCTGTGAAGCAGGTCTGCAGGTATCTATCTTTCTCTCTCCCTCTCTGTCTTTCCCTCCTCTCTCCATTTCTCTCTGTTCTATCCAATAATGATGACATCAATAACAATAATGACTATAACAATAAAACCACAAGAGCAACAAAAAGGAATAAATAAATTTAAAATTTTTAAATAAATAAATAAATAAAATAAAAAGCTTCTGCACAGCAAAAGAAACCAATACCCAAAGAGACCCCTCACAAAATGGGAGAAGATGTTTACATGGCATACATCTGACAAGAGTTTAATATCCAAAATAAATACAGAGCTTGCCAAACTCAACAACAAGAAAACAAATAACCCCATCCAAAAATGGGGAGAGGACATGGACAGAATATTCACCACCGAAGAGATCCAAAAGGCCGAGAAACACATGTAAAAATGCTCCAAGTCTTTGATTGTCAGAGAAATACAAATAAAGACAACAATGAGATACCACTTCACTCCTTTGAGAATGTCATACATCAGAAAAGGTAGCAGCAGCAAATGCTGGAGAGGCTGTGGGGTCAAAGGAACCCTCCTACACTGTTGGTGGGATGTCTATTGGTCCAACCCTTGTGGAGAGCAGTCTGGAGAACTCAAAATGGACCTACACTATGATCCTGCAGTTCCTTTCCTGGGAATATATCCTAAGGAACCCAACACACCCATCAAAAAAGATTTGTGTATACCTATATTCTTAGCAGCACAATTTGTAATAGCCAAAACCTGGAAGCAACCCAGGTGTCCAACAACAGATGAGTGGCTGAGCAAGTTGTGGTATATATATATACACAATGGAATAACACTGCTATTAAAAATGGTGATTTCACCATTTTCAGCCCATCTTGGATGGAGCTTGAAGAAATCATGTTAAGTGAAATAAGTCAGAAACAGAAGGATGAATATGGGATGATCTCACTCTCAGGCAGAAGTTGAAAAACAAGATCATAAAAGAAAACACAAGTAGAACCTGAACTGGAGTTGGTGTACTGCACCAAAGTAAAAGACTCTGGGGTGGGTGTGGTGGTGGGGGGAGTAGAGGTCCTAAAAGGATGACAGAGGACCTAGTAGGGGGTTGTATTGTTATGTGGAAAACTGAGAAATGTTATGTACAAACTATTGTATATACTGTCAAATGTAAAACATCAGTCCTCCAATAAAAAAATTTTTAAATGATACCATAAAGTACTTAACCAAATATTTTCTACTTAGATTAGATACCCTTCTCACCTACTTCCTGTTTCACTTTCCTCAATCATTCTAAATCTAACCTTGTCAGATTAAGTAATGACTACAAAAGCTGGATAAGGGTATGAGACTGAGACTGGTGTACTTTAATGATGGCCCCTTTGGTCACTATCAGGCCACCCCATCATCCAAGGCACTAATCAGGGAATCCTGGAATACCTACTTAGACTTGATGGGCCTAGACCTCTAACAGATCCCTTTCTTCACCATCACTGGTTATCTCCATCAGGGACAACATTGTGGACCCACTTGTGGGCCTCTACCGGACTTTGCCCTCAATGTAGAACAATGGTAGGCACTGCCCCATTCTATGAAGGGAGGCTGGGTCAACATACTATGCTACTCGGGGAAGACTGGCCTTGAAATGAGTGCAGCCTAGAATGTTCCTAGCATGACCATGGAATGTGAAGTCAGACTGACATGAATTCAGAGGTTACACAGGCTCTTGTGCAAAATATGAATAGACAAGGGCCTTAGGTCAGATTTATGGGGTTTACAGTTAACAGTGTTTATATACGTTTCCCTTATTTGAGAGTTACTCTCTTCCCTGATACAGCTTTCTAGTCCTATTTCCAACTGTGACACCATAATCGCAGATAATACTTGTAGCTCACCTGCATGCTAGCTGTTGGGCTCTGGTAAAAATTAGCTTCCAACATGAAAACTCCAAATCTCACCTGCTATATTCTTACCTTTAGGTTTCTGATTATTAAACAAATTGTTCTGCTTTATATCTTAATGCTTTTCAGCTGCTAATTGCAGGTGCTATCATGACACTTGTGCAGACCACCTCAACAATGTGTTCTGGAACCCTACCTCTTCAGAGCCTTACCTCACTAGGGAAAGATAGAAACAGGATGGGGTTATGGATTGACCTGCCAATGCCCATATCCAGTGGAGAAGCAACTACAGAAGCCAGACCTCCCACCTTCAGCACCCCATAAAGATCTTTGGTCTGTCCTCCCAAAGTGATAAAGAATAGGGAAGCAGGGCCAGGTGGTGGCACAACTAGTTAAGTGTATACATTATAGTGCACAAGAACCCAAGTTTAAGCCCTGGTCCCTACCTGCAGGGGGAAAACTTAATGAGTGGTGAAGCAGGGCTACAGGTGTCTCTCTGTCTTTTTCCCTCTCTATTGCCTCTCAATTTCTCTCTGTTTCTATCCAATAATGAGTAATAAAAATATCAGAGGCCATGCAGTAGTGCACTGGGTTATTCACACATAGTACAAAGCATAAAGATCCTGGTTCTAGCTCCCAGCTCCCCACCTGCAGGGGCATCGCTTCGCAAGCAGTGAAGCAGGTCCGTAGGTGTCTTTCTCTTTCCCTCTTTCTCTCTCTCTCTCTCTCCCTTCCTTCCTCCCCACTCTCATTTTCTCTCGGTCCTATCCAACATCAATAATAACAACAATGGGAAAAAATGGCCATCAGGAGCAGTGGGTTCATAGTGCAGGCACTGAACCCCAGCAATAACCCTGGAGGCAAATATATATATATGAATAGGGAAGCTTCCAATGGAGGAGATGGGATATGGAACTCTGGTAGTGGGAATCGTACCATTCTTATTCTACAATTGTGTCAATCGTTGTTAAATCACTAAAAAAATAAAGAACTTGGATCATGTATGTGTGAGTTATTTTGCCAGCCTTCAACCTAGCACTTTGAGTAGCTATTTTGTATAAGATACTTGGAGAGATTTTTGGGATACAGATATGAATGATCTACTGACTCTAGCCATTCTCAAAGTCTTGGTGGTGAGACTAACATGCAGATAGCAGGGCCCACCAGGATGAGAATGAGTTGACACCATCAGGAAATTCAGGTGTACTGGGTATGTTAACCATCCTTGGTGTGTTTGCATTTTACTATTTAATTACACATCCTAAAATGTTCAAACAATTATTTGCTCACAAAACTGCTGTTTGAGTAAGATCCACACACTGTTTTATATGGCATCTGCTGGAACTTGAAAGGTCAACATGACTTTTTCTCTTTCGTTTCATTTTTGTGGTCTTATCAGGGGCTTCACTACCATGTGCCTGACTTTTTCAGATGGGTAGAGGGAGAAAAGCACAACAGTACTGAAGCTTCCTCTAGTGCCACAGTACTGTCATGAGGCAGTCCAGGAGCTCAGACTTCCCGGTGAGCTATCTTGCCAGCCCCCAGCATGACTTTATCACTCGTAGTTCTCTCCCTTGTTGCAACTGTTAAAGAACTGAAGTCTCCTTGAGCATCTCCCTTTCCCAGCAGTGTGTTCTCTCCATATGGGCAGGCTGGTCTTTGCCCAGACAGAAAATCCTTGTGCAAATGTTTGTTTGTTTGTATTTGTGTGGTTGCCAGGGTCTTGCACATGCCTGATTCTGCTGCTTCTGGGTTATTTATTTATTTATTTATTTATTTTGCCTCCAGGGTAAAAATCACTGGGTGATTCGTGGTGTCTGCACTATGAATCCACTGCTCTTGGAGGCCATTTTCTCCATTGTTGTTGTTATTGATGTCATTTTTGTTGGATAGGACAGAGTGAAATCGAGGGAGAAGGGGAAGAGAGAGGTAGGGGAGAAAGACTCCTGCAGACCTGCTTCATCATTTGTGAAGTGACCTCCCTGCAGGTGGGGTGCCGGGGACTAAAACCAGGATCCTTATGCTGGTCCTTGTGTTTCACACCATATACACTTAACCCAGTGCATTACCGCCCAGCCCCTCATTTATGTTTTATTATTTAAAATTTTCAGGTAGAGGCTGGCACTTGGATAGAGCACTATTTTGCCATGTGTACAACAACCCAAGTTTATATCTGGCCCTCACTGCATTGAAGGAAATTTTGGTGCTTTGATGTGCCCCCCTCATTGAAAAGCCATTATATGGTGGTGAACCCCCAAATATTTCTTTCAGATAGAGAAATAGTGACAGAGAAAGGTGTAGAAGCCCTACAGTAGCACAACCATCGGTAGAATTCCCTAGTGCTGTGGTGCCCCCTAGTGGTGCTGGTTCTTGAACTCAGGGTTTTGCACATGGAAAGAAGGCACACATCCTATTCCAGCCCTCCCATCTCTAAATTTTGTCAAACTCCCTATGAACCCTCTCCTACACTAGGCCTTTCCCTTGACCCCTTGTACATCTTCAGCCTGCCTCACTCAATTTTAAGAACACTGCTCTGTTTGATGCATTATTAAGGCTCTCCAGAGAGAAAGAATCTATTATCTCCTATCCGTAGTAATTTTCCACTGACCCCATCACTCTACTCTTTGCTGTATTTCAAGTTGAGCTGATCTCGTTCCTCTATTGAAGTAGTCTTGAACAAAGTCTTCGTTACTATTTTGTTTTCTTTTAAAATTTTTTTTTATATTTATTTTCCCTTTTTTGCCCTTGTCTTTTTGTTGTGGTGGTTGTGGTTATTATTGTTGTTATTGATGTCATCGTTTCTGAATAGGACAGAGAGAAATGGAAAGAGGAGGGGAAGACAAAGAGGGAGAGAGATAGACACCTGCAGACCTGCTTCACCACCTGTGAAGCGACTCCCCTACACAGGGGGCTCAAACAGGGATCCTTAGGTCGGTCCTTGCACTTTGCACCACGTGTGCTTAACCTGCTGCGCTACCGCCTGACTCTCTCTCTTTTTTTTTAAGACTTCATTTTTTAACATTTATTTTAATCATCTTTATTTATTGGATAGAGACAGCCAGAAATCGAGAGGGGAGAGACAGAGCGACACCTGCAGCACTGCTTCACCACTTGCAAAGCTTTCCCCCTGCAGGTGGGGATCGGGGCTCCAGCCTGAGTCCTTAACCATTGTAATACGTGTGCTCAACCAGGTGCACCACCCAGCTCCTTTCTTTTCTTTTTCTTTCTTTTTTAAACTTTATTTTATTTTGCCTCTAGGGTTATTGGTGCCAGTACTATGAATCCACTACTCCTGATGGCCATTTTTTTCTCCATTTTCCCAATTTTATTGGCTAGGACAGAGAGAAATCAAGAGAGGAGGGGAAGACAAGGAAAGAGAGAAAGATAAGATACCTGAAGACCTGACTCACAGCTCATGAAGCAGACCCACTGCAGGTGAGAAGTGGGGGGGTCTCAAATCTAGGAGGAAGCCTAGTGCTTGTGACTACTTGTCTGCATGTTCCATGTTCAGTTTCTGTTGGGTTCATATTTATATCTTGCAGTGAAAGGACAGATTACAAGTAAAACTTGTTTAAACAAAACTGTTTCATTAATAGTCCTTTAAGACATTTGAACACAGCCAATATTGCTTTGATATTCTTATGGGAAAATGCTAATACCAAGTGGAGAACAGCCATTTCTCCCTTTTCTAGAGGATCACAGTACAACTTCTGGACAAATGCAAACTAAGACAGCACTGAGATACTACCTTACTTCTATGAGAAAGACCCACATCAGAAAGTCTAGAAGAGTAAGTCTTGGCAAGGGTGTGGAGAAAATGAAACCTTTATACACTATTGATAGAAATGTAAATGGGTCATGATCTGGGAGGTGGCGCAATGGATAAAGCACTGAACTCTCAAGCATGAGGTCCTGAGTTCAACCCCTGGCAGCACATGTACCACTGTGATGTCTGATTCTTTCTCTCCTCCTATCATTCTCATTAATAAATAAAATATTTTTTAAAAAGTAGGTGGAACCTAAGAGATAGTCCTGTACATTATTTTTAAAAAAATGTAAATGGGTCCAGTTACTATCAAAAACAGAATAGGGGGCTCTCAAAGAGTTAAAAATAGATCTACAGAGGTCTGAATGGTAGAAACCTAGTAGAGTACCCTGGTTACCATGTACAAGGACCCAGGTTCAAGTGCTTGATTGACCCACCACACAGGAATACCTGAAGGGGTTGTGGGGTCCCTTAGCAGTGGAGCAGTGCTTCAATGTCTCTCCTTTTCTTTCTATATCAAAAAGAAAAAATGGAGGAGAAAAAAAAATGGCTGTTGGGAGTGGTGGAGTTGTGCAGGCAGAGAACCCCAATACTAATCCTGGTGGCAAAAAGGGAGGCGGGTGGTGGTGCACCTGATTGGCTGTCTCTATCCAATAAATACAGATAATTAAAAAACATTTTTAAAAAGTAGATATACAGTGTGATCCAGCAATTTCATTCCTAGCAATATATCCAAAGAACATAAACCATTTAATAGAAAAGATATATGCATCTATGTTCATCAGTGTAATCTGCAATAGTCAAGATTTGGACACAACTCAAGTGACCAACAGCAAAGGAGTGGGTAAGGAAGTTGTGGTGAGATATGCAGTAGAATGCTACTCAGCTATAAGGAAATATGAGGTCTTGCCTTTTGCCACTAATATGAATGGCATGGGAGGGTATTTTGCTAAGAAAGTAGACTAGGAGGAGAAAAAACAAAATTGGGTTATCTCACTTACATGTAGGACCTAAAGAAACAAATCAAAGGAACTGACAAAATCAACATAAACAAGCTCTGAGTCAATGACTGCAGATATGAGTTTACCCAGGAAGGAGGGGAGTGGAGGGAGCCCAAAAATCAGTGGAGAGAAATTGGCACTTGGATTGTGGGTGAGATTGGAACTTTGGTAGTGGCTGAAGTATAGTACTTTGAAGAGATATGAAACATACCCCTAAAACATTTATCAACATTGCTGTAAAACAAAATTACTTCCATAAAAAATAACTCCTGACAGTCTAGACTGCACATTTAAATATAATCAAGATGTTTTGATGCAGTGTTTCAATATGGGAAACATGTTTGATATGAGCTTGGTGATCACTCCAAGTTCTATATTATGACCTGCTTTCTAATCCCACAAAATGAGAGGAAGAAGTGATGGAAGAGCAGCAGCAGGAGAAAAGAGCATGAGAACCTATACTGTGGGGGGGAAGAGCCCAATTTTTGTACTAAAAGAAGTGTAGAGAAAAGATATACAGCTGGACTTACTCCAGTAAAATTTCTTTATTTCAAAGGTAAAAACAGAACCTTACAAAAATCAAAGTAGGAAATAAAGGTTAGTTATAATAGAAAACAATTCTGGCTGATATTTGAACTTCTTAGCCATTCTGAAGAAAAAATAATTATAAACAAAGTTGTGACCCAAACTATCCTCTGTGTAAGGGCCAGAGAAACATTTTAACAAGCAAGTATTTAGAAAGTATACCTTTGATTTAGCTTTTTTTTTTTTCCTAGGAAAAATAACTTTGTTGGTATACTTCATGGTCAAGTCAAATTATATTAACGTACAGAATGAAAAATTTTTAAAAGGCAGTACTATAGAGGAAACGTTGGCAAACTAATTTACACTTCGGACCCGGAATTAAATCCTGGCCCCGCCCCCTCCGCCGGGTATGTTTTGGCAACAGGCTTGAGCCACGCTCCGGGTTTGCTCTCTTTCTGATGCCATCTTGGTTCTGGGTTCTCCCCCCCCCCCCTCCCCCGGACAAAATGCTGGTGAAGCCACAGGAACCGTCCCTGTTACAGAGCAGGAGTTGCCACAGCCACAGGCTGAGACAAGGTCTGAACAGAATCTGATAGCGATGAGTCAGTACCAGAGCTTGAGGAACAGGATTCCACACAAGCTCAGCTGGCCACCGCAGCTGAAATCGATGAAGAACCAGTCAGAAAAGCGAAACAGAGCCGGAGTGAAAAGAAGGCACAAAAGGCTATGTCCAAATTGGGTCTTCAGCAGCTTACAGGGGTAAATAGAGTAACCGAAAATCAAAGAATATCCTCTTTGTCATCACAAAGCCGGATGTCTACAAAAGCCCAGCATCAGATACTTTGATAGTTTTTGGAGAAGCAAAGATTGAAGATTTATCTCAGCAAGCACAGCTAGTAGTTGCTGAGAAATTCAAAGTGAGGCTGTCTCAAACATCCAAGAAAACACGAAACTCCAACTGTACAAGAGGAGAGTGAAGAGCAACAAGTTGATGAAACTGCTGTAGAAGTTAAGGACATAGAATTAGTCATGTCATAAGCAAATGCCTCAAGAGCAACTAGGCAGTTCCAGTCCTGAAGAACAACAGTAATGATATTGTAAATGCTATTATGGAACTAACAATGTAATCTGGAAAAAAAAACACTTTTGGGGACGGGGTATTCCAAGAGTATCTGCAGCTTGTGGTTTGAAATTTGTACTGTTTCTATCAATAAAGTTATGGCTTCTTGTTGGAAAAAAAATAAGTTACACTTTGTTCTAAATAACCATTTGCTAATGCTATGGCAAAGCTAATTCTAGTTGTCCTGATGTTGATTCCACAAATTAAAGCCAAATATATGCATTGATACTGGAATAGAGATTTTGCTAAGAACTTAGGATTCCAGCTGAAGTAATGTATCTCAACTTGTAATATATATATATATATTTACCTCCAGGGTTATTGCCGGGGCCTCGGTGCCTGCACCACGAATCCAGTGCTCCTGGAGACCTTTTTTCCCCTTTTGTTCCTCTTGTTGTTCTGTCACTGTTGCGGTTATTCTTATTGTTGCCGTTGTTGCCTCGTTGGATAGGACAGAGAGAAATGGAAAGAGGAGGGGCAGACAGAGACGGGAGAGAAAGATAACTTGCAGACCTGCTTCACGCCTGTGAAGCCCTGCAGGTGGGGAGCCGGGGGCCTCAAACCGGGATCCCTACGCTGGTCCTTGAGCTTTGCGCCACGTGCGCTTAACCCGCTGCGCTACCTCTAACATAATTTTTAACCAACCCATCACCAGGGTTTTTACTGTGCATACTACAATGGACTTCAATTTACTGACACGTTGCTGTCTCCTTTTTACTTTGTCTTTCCTCATTCCTGGGTACGTAAATAATCTCAGGTTCTTGCCTCTCTTAATAAACCAATCAAGTGTACACTAACTCTCTGCCCACCTAAACTCTAGGCTTGACTTCACAGATCCTGAACCAAACAAATCTACCATAGTGCTCAGCTAATAATAAACAAACAAACAAACCTCTGAGAACTTTCCTGCAGTAAAATAATCATCGGGGCGGGGCAGTAGCGCACTTGGTTAAACACACATAGTGCGAAGCACAGAGACCAACGCAAGGATCCCGGGAAGAGGCCCAGGTTCCCCACCTGCCAGGAGGGTTCCTTCACAAGTGCTGACGCAGGTCTGCAGGTGTCTTTCTTTCTCTCTCCCTCTCAAGCTTCCCCTCCTCTCTTTAAAAAATTTTTTTTAAATCTTTATTTATTGGATAGAGACAGCCAGAAGTCAAGAGGGAAGGGGCGATAGGGAGAGAGACAGAGACATCTGCAACACTGCTTCACCGCTTGCAAAGCTTTCCCCCTGCAGGGGATGGAAGGCTTGACCCTGGATCCTTAGGCATTTTAACATGTGTGCTCAACCAGGTGTGCCACCACCCGGCCCCTCCTCCTTCAATTTCTCTGTCTTATCCAACAGAAATAACAACAATGGAAAAAATGGCTGCTGGGGCAGTGGATTTGTAGGCAAAAAGAAAAAAAAAATATATATATATACATATACCATAATTGTAGTTATAGACTTGTTACTTCTCTTTCTGTTTGACCAAGTCATATATCAGAGTCTCACTGGTTTCATGGTATTTGTCAATTTCTCTCTATAATTTTGAAGTTAATTTTATTTTTATTTTAATAAATTTTAATTGATATTTGAATTAGTTATAAAAATTTTGAGCCAACTTTTCCACAACAAATTATAAAATATAAGTAGAGATTCAATAAAGATGAAAAAGAAGCATCTGAATTGAAATGTGTTGTAACTAGAAATACACTCTGGGTTTTGAGAACTCAGGACAAAAATACAATCTTTTACTTAAAATTTGTAGAACAATCTACTTTTATTAATATCATGGTAATAGTTATCTAATTTATTGGCTTTTACAGGTAGATTCTTTTTTTTTTTCTTTCCCCCTCTTCCCTCTCCAGGTCCTAGTGGAACTGGAATTCAGAGCCCTCTGTTCATCTTTCCCTGACATTTACCCCTATGGGAGTATGGACCAAAATTCTTCATGGGATGCAGAAGGTGGAAGGTCTGGCTTCTTGCTTCTCTTATGGACATGAGTGTTGGCAGGTGTATCTACACCCCCAGCATGTTTCTATCTTTCCCTAATTGGGTAGGGCTCTGGAGAGGTCCTGGGACACATTGGTGAGGTCATTTGCTCAGGGAGTGCAGGATGAAAGTGTTGTAGCATCTGCACATTGGTGGCTGAAATGCAGTAAGATATCAAGCAAGGCAAAATGTTTAACAAACAGGAACCATAAAGTAGGAATAGAGCAGATGGGAATAGGGACTTGAGGGTGGTTAGAAGCTAGAAAGTCTATTTTAGGTATGTTCCTATGTTGGTATGCTTCTAGTTCTGCTTCTGGGATCCCTTCTGTTACATTGCTTGATGCTGTGGTCTATTTACATGGTCATTCTGTTACATTGGTTTGGTCTCACTCCCCCTGCCTCTGGGAGATTTTGGTTTAGTCCTTGCTAGTTAGCACTTCTTGCTTCTCCCCGCTCTCTATCCTACAAACTTCCTTGGTTCCTGACTCTTCCACCGGAGGAGAGAGAGGAAAGATAGAGAAGGACAAGATTGTGATTAGAGATAGCTTAGATTGTTCTGTGTTCCACGTCAATAAAGAAATATTGCTTTCCACTCAGCCATGAGTCCCTGGTTGTCTGTCTCCTGCCCGCGAAGCTAGCCCGTCATACTGGTGCCCTGAACTTTGACTGACATTCCTAGGGGCCCATGACTTTGGTAATTTTTGCTGGAGCTTGATAGCTAACCTGCAGGTGGACTAAAAATATTGTCTGGGAAGATGGTGTCATAGTTGAGAATGGGACTAGAAAGCTGAATTAGGGCAGAGAGAAGCTCCCAAACTTGAAGAAAATATATAGATACAATCAACTATTTGCCATGTTGGTCTGACCCAGAGTCCATATTTATTCATATCTATTCCATATTTACAACCTCTAAGTCCCTGTTAGTTTGTGTTTGCAGTACATGGTCACAGTTGGGAACATTCTAGGCTGCACTCATTTCAGGACGAGTTTTGCCTGAGTAGCAGAGTAAGATGAGCCAGTCTCCCTTCAGAGAGTGAGGCAGTCCTTACAATTGGTAGTTCATAGCGAGGATATGGTCCTGAAGAGGCCTACAAGAGGGCCTATAATGTTCTTGATGGAGCAGTGATGGTTGAGAGAGGGACCTATTAGAGGTCCAGGCCATTGAATCTATGCAGGAATCCAATAATTCCCTGATTCACCCCAGGTTATGGGGTGGCCTGGCAGGGACCAAGAAGGCCATCATTAAGGGAGCCTGAAGACTTAAAATTTATGAGAGTAAAACAGTAGACTAATACCAAATAATAACTATGTTAAGCACACACAGCAAAATAACCAGTCTGGGTTAAAGTCAATTTTTTAAAAAAAATTATCCATCTATAAACTTTTAACAAGAGTCATACTTGATCCAGAAATCACTAGTAAATTAAAAAAAAAAACTAGAATGGAAGCCAGGGGGGCCGGGTAGTGGAACACCTGGTTGAGCACATATTACTATGTGCAAGGACCTAGGTTCTAGTTCCCTATCCCCAGCTGCAGGGAGAAAGTTTTGCGAGTAGTGAAGTAGTGTTACAGGTGTCTGTTTCTCTCCCTATCTTCCCCTTTCCTCTAGATTTCTGGCTGTCTCTATCCAATAAACAAACAAACAAACAGAAATGTTATCTTAAAAAAAAAATGAAGCCAGGGATAAAGCATAAGACTTGCATGCAAGAGGCCCCAGGTTCAACCCCAGACACTGTATATGTCAGAGCAGTGCTCTGACCATTTCCTCTTGTGAAATCTTCTTTAAAAATGAAATGATGGGGAGTTGGGCTGTAGCACAGCAGGTTAAGTGCAGGTGGCGCAAAGCATAAGGACCGGCATGAGGATCCCGGTTCGAGCCCTAACTCCCCACCTGCAGGGGAGTCGCTTTACAAGTGGTGAAGCAGGTCTGCAGGTGTCTATCTTTCTCTCCCCCTCTGTCTTCCCCACCTCTCTCCATTTCTCTCTGTCCTATCCAACAACTACGACAACAATAATAACTACAACAATAAAACAACAAGGGCAACAAAAGGGAATAAATAAAATAAATATTAAAAGAAAAATGAAATGATGGGGTGGGAGTAAGGCAGTGGCACGACTGCGTAAGCGCACATAGTACTAATAGCAAGGACTTGTGCAAGAATCCTGGTTTGAGCGCCTGGCTCCCTACCTGCAGAAGGGCTCGTTTCACAAGTGGTGAAGGTCTGCAGGTGTCTTTCTCCCCCCCTCCTCTCTCAATTTCTCTCTTTCTTATCCAATAAAAAAGGAAAAAAAAATGGCTGCCAGGAGCAGTGGATTCATAGTGTGGGCACTGAGCCCCGATAACCCTGGAGGCAAAAAAAAATAATCATGGGGGAGACAGAGATATCTCACTCAGTAGAACACACACTTCATGTGCAAGGGCCTAGGTTCAAGGCCCTGTTCACCACATGGGGGCACCTACATAGGAGACTTCCAGAAGTGAAGTTGAGCTTCCATTTTGTTTCTTTGTGGCACTCTCTCATCACCACCCTCCCAATTCTTTAATGTCTTATTAAAAGTATGCTTAGCTATTATGTTTTGGTTAGTGGACTGAATGGAAATTAAAATATATATGTATTTTCAGTATTGCTACCACTGAATTGAAAAAAAAGCAATTTGTTTAAAGATTCATTCATTCATTCATTTTATGCAGCAGGGGAGGAATGGTGAGATGATAGGTAGGGCTTGGGATCAAACTCTGGGTCTTAGGCAAACAAGCCATGTATTCTTTCTTCTTTTTCTAAATATTTATTTATTCCCTTTTGTTGTCCTTGTTTTGTTGTAGTTATTGTTGTTGTTGTTATTGATGTCATCATTGTTGGACAGGACAGAGAGAAAGGGGGAGGTAGAGGGGGGGAGAAAGACAGGCACCTGCAGACATGCTTCACCGCTCATGAAGTGACTCACCTGCAGGCAGGGAGCTGGGGCTCGAACTGGGATCCTTAAACGCTGGTCCTTGCGCTTTGCGCCACCTGTGCTTAGCCCGCTGTGCCCAACTCCCACAAACCATGTATTCTACCCACTGAGCTTAATTTCTGGTTGTTGAATTTGCATTTTTCTAATTTAAAGTAAAACAGCATCTATCCACACTGCCTAAAGTTTTAGAAAGCATATGTTCTAATCTCTTCTTTCCCTTCTAACTTATTTCCTAGTTTGGGTTAGAATAACCTGGAATTTAAGACTTAAAATTTCATCATTCCAGTTTTACATGGACATTCATATTGAGATTCATTATTAGATCTGCAATTATTTACACATTTATTCAAGGGCAAAAGTTTCATTACTCATATTGCTTCCTCAATACCTTCCCATTTATTTTAATTGCTTGAGCAGCAGGAATACTGTGGTAGACATAAGCCATGGTTTCTGACTACCTAGTGCTTTTGAAATACTCTTCATGCCCCTACATTGAAGAATGCATATTGTATATATTCAACCTCTTTAACGGAAAAACCAGAAAAACAAACAAAAAGAGTTTTCTTTAGATGTCATAGGCATGGGACAGAGCTTCTGCTAGTCATGCCCACACAAGCAGGGCTTCAGATCAGAAGTGAGCAATATGAAACAAAATCAAGTACAGTGACACATATAAACTTCCTCTAATGTGAGACTGTGTCAAAGTTCAGGTGTTTGGGGGCAGAAACTGAACTTCTACTGAAGTAGTTTCACAGAATAGTCTGGGCATTATTTCTGTTGTGTACTTTCCAAGACTGCTTTTTCTTAAACTTTAGATAGACCCTGTGAGCTATATAGTTAGTGGTCTGTGAGTAATTATTTTACCTTTTGGAGGTCTTAAGAATTTCAAATATACATATATTGCAGATCAACCCTAGTTTGGCTGGTTTCACAATTGTTAGGAAATACCTTTCCAAAAGGAGCATATACTATTTCATTTTTTCTTTTCTTTTTAAATTTTTTTATATTTATTTTCCATTTTGTTGCCCTTGTCGTTTAACATTGTTGTGGTTATTGATGTTGTTGTTGTTGGATAGGACAAAGAGAAATGGAGAGAGGAGGGGAAGACAGAGAGGCAAAGAGAAAGAGAGACACCTGCAGACCTGCTTCACTGCTTGTGAAGCGACTCCCAGTAGGTGGGGATCCTTATGCTGGTCCTTGTGCTTTGCGCCATGTGTGCTAAACCCGCTGCGCCACCGCCCGACTGCCATACTATTTCATTTTTTCACATGCTATTGTAGAGGACTATAACACTAACCTATTTTTTTCCAATGGTAGCATATTCCCCTAGTTATTATTTTTGAAATATGCCCCTATCTTTAAATCTTAAAAAACTAAGAGTTTTTCTGTTAGTTTCAAGCTACTTTAGGAACAAAGGTGTAGGAGTTCACAGATGTATCAAATGCAAATTGCAGAGACTAAGGTATCACCAGGCACTAGTGACCCATCTTTTAGTCTCTCATTTCCTCCCATAGCTGTTCCATTTTTATTATTATTTTTTTTTTGTCTCTAGGGTTATTGCTGACGCTCACTGCTTCTGGTGGTCATTCCCCTAGCCCCTATTTATTGGATAGGACAGAGAGAAATTGAGATGATGAAAGATAAGACACCTGCAGACCTGCTTCACTGCTTGTGAAGCGACACCCTTGCAGGTGGGTAGCCTGGGGACTGAATAGGGATCCTTGAGCATGTCCTTGTGCTTAACCCGGTGTGCTACTGCCTGCCCCCCTTCCCTTCTTTCTCTATTGGCTATATTGGATATAATTTCATGTCATAGTAATCTCAACCTTAATTCTATTAGATCTTCTTAGTTCTAAGTACACAGTTACCAACCAGAAATGTTTGTGATTCTTACTTGAAACTAAGCAGCCAAATCTTTCCTTTACCGCTCCCCTATTCAAGTCAGGTCAAGTCTTCAGTTACTGGTCATTTGAGACTTCTTTAGGCTGAAATTCACTTCTACTGCAAACAGTATGGTGAGGGTAAATATTTTTATTTCAAAAGGTGATGTGGGGCTGGGTGGTGGTGCATCTGGCTGAGTGCACACATCACAATGTGCAAGGACCCAGGTTCACATCCCTGGTCTCTACCTGCAGGGAGAAAAAGCTTATGAGCAGTAAAGTGGCTCTCTCTTTTAAATTGCCACCAGGGGCTTGCTGGGGCTATGTTGGCACTCTAACTCCACTGCTCCTAGAGGCCATCCCCCCCCCCCCTTTTTTTTTGCCTCCAGAGTTAGTGCTGAGGCTCGGTGCCTGCACTACAAATCCACTGCTCCTGGAGGCCATTTTCCCTTTTTGTTGCCCTTGTTGTTGTTATTTTTATTGTTGCCATTGCTGTCATTGTTGTTTGATAGGACAGAGAAATTGAGGAGGGGAAGACAGATGGGGAGAGAAAAGTAGACACCTGCAGACTTGCTTCACCTCCTGTGAAGCAACCCCCATGCAGGTGGGGGAGACGGGGGCTTTAACCAGGATCCTGATGTTGGTCCTTATGCTTGGCGTCATGTGCACTTAACCCACTGTGCTACCACCCGGCTCCCCTTTTTTTAAATTAATTTTCACTAGATAGGACAGAAATTGAGAGAGAATGGGCATGTATAGAGAGGAAAAGACACCTGCAGACCTGCTTCACTGCTTGTCCCCCCTGCATGTGGGGCAAGGGGGTTTGAACCCTGGTCCTTGTATTTGGTAATGTGTGCACATAACCGGGTGTGCTACTACCCAGTCCCTCTCTTTCCCCTCCCCTTCCCTCTCGATTTCTGTCTTTATCCAAAATAAATAAAATAAATATAAATAAAAGCTTTTTAAAAAGGTGGTGTAGGGGTTGGGTGGTGGTGCACCTGGTTGCGCACACATGTTGCAATGGGCAAGGACCCAAAAAAGTAATAGTCATATAACTACAACGGTCATAATTGTAGAGAAAGAATTATCCTGAATATCAGAGGAAAAAAAAGTGTATTTAGCAACAAAATCCCAGTATTTTACACATAGAACATACAGGCTGAAAGGTCTTCGAATAGTTTTGTAGTTCATAGAACAGAGACTTGACAGCAGGAAGAAAGATCTGGTGTTTACAAGAGTCAAAGTGCACAGGTTTCAAAACCCACACAGTATTTTATGTCAGCGTAATATAAGGGAAATGCTTACCAGAAATTTAAAAAGTAATTTACACACCCTATTTCAGTCACCAAGACTTCTGAAATTTGATCAGTAAATTTTAATGGTTTAGTTACTCAACATCTTTATTCAGCTCTTGGCAATCTACTTTTTGCATTTTTGGCACTCTACTCTTTTCCTATCCTAGAGAAATTGTGCTAATTTGAATTCAGATAATGTAACTGGTTTTTATCCTGAGACTCATCCCTTCAATTAATCGGTGGTAAGATCATTTTACATAATCAAAATGATTTTGATGGACTTACAGTAATATTTAAACTTTATGGCTTATTTTTACTAGAACACTGCACAGTAGTAGTTTATGGTGTTGTTAGGGATTGAACCTGGGAATTTTAGAACCTTATTAGAAATAAAATTCTTGTGCACAACCAGTAATGTTATCACCAAGGCCTAGGTTTATCCTTTTTTCTTAGTTATTATTATCTTTATTGGATAGAGACAGCCAGAAATCAAGAGGGAAGAGGGGTGATAGAGAGGGATACAGAAGACACCTGCAGCCCTGCTTCACCACTCGTGAAGCTTTTCCCCTGCAAGTGGGGACCGGGGGCTTGAACCCGGGTCCTTGCTCACTGTAATACATGTGCTCAACCAGGTGCACCACCACCTGTCCCCTTTTCCTTTTTTAATAATGTTTTTTTAAATTTTATTTATTGATTCATGAGAAATTATAGGAGAGAGAGAAAGAACCAGATAGCACTCTGGTACATGTACTTCCAGGGATTGAACTCAGGATCTCATGCTTGAGAGTCCAATGCCTTATCCATTGTGCCACCTCCTGGACCACCCCCTTTTCTAAATACTTCCCTCATTCTTTTATTTTAGTGTCTAGATAACTTATAAAGTCTATCCTTGACTATCAACCTGGTTTATTGGTTGCTAATCACTCACACTGTATTTTAACAAAGTGACTTTTTAAAACCTTTGTCAAATTTCTGTTACTCCAAAGGTTTTTCTCCCCTGCTTCCTTTTCATAGTCTCTTATTAGAAATTCAGATCAGATGTCTAAAAAAGAGAGAGATTTTTTACTTTGTCAGATTAAAATTCCATTTGAGAGGAAGAGATGAATAGCTAGAACTGAAGGTAACTAAAGAGATGCATTGTTACAACAGGTAGGGGGTTCTTGAAGTGTGGTTCTCAGAACAGCATTAGCAATTAGCATTAGCAATACCTTCAACCATGTTAATTGCAAATTCTTGGGCTCCACTCAAGAGTCAGAATCTATGGGGTATGTGGCTCTGCACTTCTTGTGATCTAAATGGGATCCTCTAGTTTAGAAACCACCTTAGTTGTCCATTGCAGTTGAAAGCTAGGTGGGAAACAGCCCCTTATAGCTCTCAACGAGCATGAAAACTAAAAAAATCCTCAACACGGGCTCATTATGCCATTTAAAAGAGCAAACTGGCTCAGTATTTGAATAGAAGCACCCTGTGAATTTTTCAAAGTGCCACTGAAATTTGCCCCATACTTATTCAGAATTATTCTAACTAGAGGGCCAAACAGTAACTTTCTAGTCAAGGGGAATCATAAATTGACCCCTCTTCCAGCAGGTTTTGCCCACAGGAATTCCTGAGATTTCTGACACACAGAAGGCAGTTTCCTTCATTTTCAGCACTCACAGTGTTCTCTCTTCCTTAAAAAAGAGAAAAATAGAAAATCAGGACTAAAAGAAGAGGAAAGGAATATAACCTATAAGCATGCATCCGTGTTGGACAAGGCAGCCTTTAAGGACAATATAAGTAGAATAAATTTAATTATTCATAAATGATATCATTATGGTAAAAATTCACAAAAATTCAAATGTAAATATATTTCAAAATTAGGTAAATTGTGGTCTTTGCAAAATTATACAGTGGAAAAAGCTTTATTTCAGTAAGTAGTAATTTACTGACATTATACCTTAAAAAAAAATCAACTTCTTTACCTGTTAGAGATAAACACAGGCCCGGGACAGATAATTAATTACATGATGTGATTTTTTTTTTTTTGCCTCTAGGGTTATTTCTGGGGCTCAGTGCCTGCACCATGAATCCACTGTTCCTGGAGGCCATTTTTTCCCCGTTTTGTTGCCCTTGTTGCGGTTATTATTGTTATTGTTGATATCGTTCGTTGTTGGATAGGACAGAGTAAAAGACAGGGGGGAGAGGACAGACACCTGTAGACCTGTTTCACCGCCTGTGAAGCGACTCCCCTGCAGGTGGGGAGCCGGGGGCTCCAACCCGGATCCTTAAACCGGTCCTTGCACTTTGCGCCACGTGCGCTTAACCCCCTGAGCTACTGCCCGACCCCATGATTTGATTTTAAGGGCAGCAGATAGAGGTTCTTCTTTTCACCCTGTTGCCAATGTCCGATCAGACCTCAAATATTCCTTCCTTTCTCCAAATGCAGAGTGCATGGATTTTATCAATAAAAATAAATTTTTATTTAGTCAACAAATAACATTTATCTTCATCTTTTGATATTTTAGATCAAGTTCTGGGAAGATATAGTATCTTTGTTAATAAGTATGTAAACTTGTCTTCTTTCAAAGGTGGATTCCTTAAAAGAGGACACACACACAGCCCGCAACTGTACCCACCAAAAACAAAGTCTTTCTCAATAGTCAGGGGTTTTAAAAACTATTGTTGGACTATATTAATGGTATTATGTTGACATTTAACGTTTCACATGACTTAATTTTAAAGACTTTATTTATTTATGAGAAAGATAGGAGGAGAAAGAACCAGACATTACTCTGGTACATGTGCTGCCAGGGATAGAACTCAGGACCTCATGCTTGAGTCGAAAGCTTTATCACTGCGCCACCTCCCGGACCACATGACTTAAATTTTTTAAGCATTGCAAAGAGCTGATCACACTTGGCTGCTATACCTTTGCCATAACATAAAAAGTGGCAACAGATGTTCACTCCAGGTCTAGAAACAGGGAAAAGACAGCTACACTCCAAGACTGGCTTAGAAGAGGCTACTTATGTCTAATAATAATAATTAATTTTTTAAATTTATTTATCCCCTTTTTGTTGCTTTTTTATTGTTGTAGTTATTATTGTTGTTACTGATGTCGTTGTTGGATAGGAGAGAAATGGAGAGAGGAGAAGAAGACAGAGAGAGAGAGAGAGAAGGTCAGCTGTAGACCTGCTTCACCGCTTGTGAAGCGACTACCCTGCAGGTGGGGAGCCAGGGGCTCGAACCGGGATTCTTACGTCAGCCCTGTGCTTTGCGCCACCTGCGCTTAACCCGCTGCGCTACCACTCGATTCCCCAATAAATTAAATTTTTAAGTATTTTCTATTAAGGAAACAGAAACTATCTATGTGGGATTATTATCTTTCATGCCTAGCCCCATACTCAGCAGTTCCACTGCTATGATGTAAATTTATTTTGGGGCCGGGTGGTTGTGCACTGGGTTAAGTGCACATAGTATGAAGCGAAAAGACCTGTACAAGGATCCCCATTCTAGCCCCTGGATCCCCACTTGCAAGAGGGTCACTTCACAAGTGCTGAAGCAGGTCTGCAGATGTCTTTCTTTTTTTCTCTCTATCTTCCCCTTCCTTCTTAATTTCTCTCTGTGCTATCCAAAAGATTGAAAAAATGGCCACAGGAGCAGTGGATTTGTAATGCAGGCACCGATCCCCAGTAATAAGTCTGGAGGCAAAAAGAAAAAAAAAAGCACACAGTTTGAATTTATTTTATGTCCACTCTAACAGAAAAAAAGGGGGGGAGGAGCATCTTATCATCAGGAAGCATTAATCATCTATTAAGAAAAATAAATTTCAGGAATGTTTAAGTGCCAATGTATGGAATGGTTAAATGCTAACAGCTTCAATTGCTTTCATTACAATAAGAGGAATTTTACTTTTACTGCATAGAATTTGAAGGAAAAAATAATATAGGCATTTTAAAAAGAGGAACTTTTGACAATTAATACAAATGTGAAATTTGACCTTTCAAACAAATACCAATTTCAGTAACAGTTTACATACAGCAATAATTTATTCTGAAATGTTCATTAGTTTCCATTGAGACATGATTCATGTCTCATTAATAAAAGAGCAGCCATCTCACCTCAAATACCAGGATATACAACAAGTTACAGCATAGCAAAAAAGTCTACTTAACTTTCAGATAAAATCTAGTTCAGGTAAAATAGCTTCATTCAATGTTTTACAGTTACACAGATTTTTGTTTTGAACACAAAACAGTGTAGTTTAGTACACTGTAGCTATCTATCGATATATGCACATCATGTGACCACAGAACTATTAATCATTACTTCTGAAAATGAACCATCAGTTTCATTCATGCAGTAAAGCAAAGCAGGCTGGGTAAACTTGTTAATCGGGAACCATATTACTGTGAATTTCACAGCCACATGATTAATTATGATGTTAGATGGACCCACAGAGACTAAAATAGAATTCTTTTTTGCATAAATACCAATTTCTCCCTGATGTAAGTTTAGTCAGTTTATAACCTAGAAATGATTGATAACAGCAATATATCATATCTTCTATTCATAGTCATCATTATTTTAAAACAAGCAATAATTAAAGGATGGAGGTGGGATGCTATTTATTTTTTCTGGGGGGGGATGCTATTTAAATATGTGTAAAACATACTGTACAAATATACTTGGCTTTACCATTTTCTTCCTAACTATCAAGAGTGCCTCCCAAAATATGACCAGTGAAGACAAAGTATACTATCAAATATGGCTTCCAGAACAAAACAAAACAACCCCTTCAAACAAGAACCAAACCTATTTACAAAAAAATTTCAGTTTTTTAGTTTCACTTGAAACAAAATTTCTACATAGCAGTTGTATTTAACATACACTCTTAGTTTCATCATTCCAGCTCTTTTACACAGATGTTACAAGGTAAGATCCAGAGTGGCGCTTCGGACTTTGAGTTCCACTGGACTCTGTGTTGTCAGTTTTTGAATCTCGTTTCTTTGTGTTGTTACTTACTGGTGTTGGGATCTGAGATGGCCGGGCTGAAGTGCTATCTGCGCTGCTTTTCCTAGGGCTGGGGTTGTAATTAAAGGGAGTCACTCGAGCAGCAACAGTCCCGCTAGGTGAACTGTGTTTGCTTGAGCTGCTGGAACTGAATGGGGTACGCTCAGCTATAGAACTTTCATTTGTCTCTGATGTGGGGACAGGGTTACTCTTTCCTGGTTTTACCTCAGTTCCTTTTTGGTCTGGGGTATCTGCCTGAAGAAAGGAGTTCAGGCGGTTTTCCAAACCCACAGTACGCACAGCAGCACTGCCATTCCCCATATTTTGTTTTCCCTGATTATCTTTTAAATCTTTAGTGTTTGGATTTCCCTTTTCCGAGACACTATCAATCACTGGTGGAGTATTTCCTGTTGGAGATCTTCCAGATCTAGGGTTATTGATGGGACAGTCTTCAATTCTCACCCAAACATCCTCTGTTTTAGAAACAGCAGGTGCCATTTGATAAATTAGGGTCTTTGATTCAGCACCATTTGTAGCACCCGAGGAAGTGGTCTGAGAAGTACTGTTTGTGGGAGAAATTTCACTTTCTTTTATTTTTCTCCATGTTCCTTTTGTGGATACTTGGTTTTCTTTAGTTTGTTTGGTTCCTGAAATAGAATTCACATGCTTTTCATCCTCGCTTTTTGCTTTTTCACTGGACTCTGATGAAGCAGAAAGAATTGAGGATGAACTTCCAGTTCTTCTCCAAGTGCTTACTCGAGGAAGGGATGATGAATGTTTGCTGTGCTCACGTTTCCAGGTTCCTGACCTATTGATTGGAAGTCTAGAAGGACTTTCAGAATGGGAGCGTGCTATATCATGGCGCTTTGCTGGTCTTCCATCATTATATTCAATAGTGGGACTGAGATTAGGTGGGAGTTTTCGCCATCCACCAGACTGAACAGATGAGTGTGTAGCGAGGGACATGTCAGGAAGGGAAGGACTTAAAACTGGAGTCTGTGCCTGGGATCTAGTGGGAGAATCTGGTCTAGAAGATGGTGAAAGAGATTCAAATGAAGCAGATTCTTCCAGTTTTCTCCTTAAGGTTGGGCTTGGAGCTTCTTTAATGAAAGTTGACTGGCGCACTAATACAGGTCTCTCTGACCTATCAGATTCACTTCCACTTGATTTAGTTGAAGACATTCTAGAAAGTTCTACCTTCTTATTGGACCCATTACTATTACTCATTTGATTTAGTCCTTTAGAGGCAGATTCACTTCTTGGAATACTACTGCCATTCTTGGATAAACCTGTTTGTTTGGTAAGGTTCTGTTGGCTCATCTGTCTTCCTGGGGATGTGTATGGCATTTTCCCAGAACCTGAAGACTTTGTTGAAGCAGTACTAGGGGATGATGTCCTTGGCAGTTGAGAGAGCTTGTTAGGAGGACTTATTCCATTTCTCCCAGGAGAAATTGAATTTCGCCCTGGAGATTGCATAGGTCTACTTAGTGGTTGCTGAGGTCTTGAAGGAGTAGAATCTCTAGATCCTGATCTTGAAGGTCCTTTATTTGACCCTGCTGGTTGGGGCGTCTGCCTAGTAACAGGGCTTAATTCTGACTTCACTGATGGCTTAGCTCCTCTTGGAGAAGTGGTCGCTGTCTGACCTTCACTAGGGCTTTTGGAGGCTGGAGGCTTAAGGGGTGGGCCTTTTTTAGAAACTGGACTTGTACTTGAAGAGCTATTTCGAACTCCTGGAATATGAATCATTGTCCTACCTCGAGAGATTGAAGGCATATTTGATTGAAGGGGCTGTTTCATTTGGTTTGAAGTTTCTGAATTAGATCTAAATTTTCCAGTAATTAAACTTTTATAAACTTTTTTTCCTCCCTTGATTCCTTTATTTTCAGATTCTAATTTTTTAGTTTCCAATGTACTTTTCTCCCCAGGTTTTAGAATTCGTGGGCCTTTATTACTTGCAAAGGGTTTTTCCTCTTGGTCAGGTGTAAGATGAAATGGTGATCCCAGAGAGATTCCTGATTTCAGTGAAAGAATAGAGTCTGAATCAGATGAAGCTTGTCTAGATAAACATGCAGCAGCAGCAGCTTGATGCAAACTACTTACTATGGAATTTGCACCTTCCTGAATTGCTTTCCAATCAAAATTTTCCGAGTCAGGGGATAAACCATGTTCTGAATCTGGTCTCTGTATCTCTTTCAGATCAAGTGTCAGATCTTCTGCTAATATGCTGCCCATATTTCTGGGACTATGCTTTTCATTATCGCCCTTGAGTCGTGAAGGCTTTTTCTTTTTTGGCATTGCAGAACTTATACATTCCTGTAGCAGATCATCTTCAGAATCAATACTAAGAGAACTGAGAGAACTGTTTCTTGAGAAACAAACAGGGGTGTCTTCAACATGAAATGACTTAGGAGCATAACCTGATGCCTGAGGTTTACTTGGTTCTCTGTGTGAGCCAGGGGGCTCTGGCTCTTTGATGGGCTCATTTTCTTTGCTGTTGTTGTTTTCTTGATCAATGTCACTGAGAGAACTTAGAGAGGAATTTCGAGAAAAGCAAACTGGAGTATTTTCAATAGCAAAATTCTGTAATTTTTCATCAGTTGCTGCACCTCTATCTGGTACATCTCTGGATGACTGGGGAAGAGTAGACTGCTTTTGCAGCATGGGTTTAGACTGACCTCGATTTATTGGATGTTTTGTAACAGCGTGTGTGTTATTAGCTGGCTGCTGGTTGGAGGTAAGTTCTGTGTGGCTGGTAACTTTAGCCTCTGATTCCTTACTTTCTTTCCCCTTTCTTAATTCAGCTTTTTCTCTGGAAAGGTCAACATCGTCATCATCATCAAAATCTAGAGAACTTAAAGAATCATTTCGTGAAAAACAGTATGGAGTTCCTTCAATTGGAGTGTAATGATGAGGTGAATCAAAAGTAAAACTTCCTCTAACTCGATCTTCATTATTTGGTACCTTATCACTAAAGTCCTTGGAATTATTTTTCAAGTTCTGTTTCTTTGAATCTTTGCTGTCTGGGAAAGTTCTTTCAGCATTTAAATTATTTTTTGAGTCTGTATTTTTTCTTACACGTGTCTTATATTCAGTGTTTTGTGGAATAGGTTTAACTGGTGAAGTAGGTTTCTTTTTCTTACCATCTTGTTGATTTTTATTAGTTGCAGATGAAGATACAGAGGCTTGTTGGACCTGGTCCATTATCTTTCTCACACGGAAAGGCTTGTGGCTTTTTCCTTTGGGCATAGCAGAATTAATGCATTCGGCAAGGATGTCGCCTTCTTCTGTTTTATTGTCATCCAGCTCAGGTATAGTTACAAATGAGACTTTTCCTCTTTGAGCCTCATCTGTACTTCTGCCTTCTGTAGGAATTGTATCTCGCTTTTCAAACTCACCTGACTCTGCCCCTGTTCTCACTCCTTCTCCAGCAGCTAACTCATTTGGAGGAGATTCTATTGTTAGATCACTTAGAGATGTAGCTGTGGAGAAGTTGATAGGTGTTCCCTCTACACAATACACCCGTGGCATATCATCTCCTGGTGTAAAGCTAACATGCTTTTGTGCCTGCAACCTATTTTGTGATGGCAAAAGTTTGTACACAGGGAGCTGACTTGGCTTCCTTGCCACAGGTGGAGGTAAATTTGAAGCAGTCTGAGCTGGCTTTTTGGTTTTCCGTGAAGATTTTGTTGGCATGGCAGAAATAATGCATTCTTCTAATATTTCAATATCATCATCATCAGAATCATCTAGTAGATCTTTTTCAGAATCAGTAGGTTTTTCCACTTCTTTTTCCTGATTTTCTTTTGCTTGTTCTGGTTGCTCAGATTCTGTTTCATTTCCATTGTCATTTTCCTGAACTGGAGGCATTATTCTCAGTTCCACATCTTTTTGAATAAATGGCTCATCAAGGCTTAAAGCACTCAGACTAGATGAACAAGAGAATCCATCTGGAGTACTTTCTGTGGCAAAATGTAGTAAAGTGTCAGCATCTGGAAGAACCTGGACCCTCTGAACTGCAGCATTTACAGCAACTTGTTTAGGTATATTCTCTCTCTTTTCAGCATTAGGTATTTTGTTTTTAGGTACTTCTTGCTTAGGTGGAACTGCCTGAGGAGGAGGAGGTGGTGGTGGGGTTTTACTTCTGCTTGGGGGCATGGTCTGTCCAGGGCTATCTGGAAGGTCACTGGGGCTTATAATGCCACTGACCATTCCACTACAGGGTTCACTCTGAACAGAGCTGGCAATTGAACGACTTTCAAAGCTATCAAGTGAACTGACAGAAGTACATCTGCTAAACATGAGTGGAGTCTCCTGAACATAGTGTTCTGGTGGACTTTTAGGTGTCTGAGCACCACTTTTTGATGGAGATTTAGCCCCTGAAGAAAATTCAACAGCTTTGTGCCTAGTTGATTCTGAAGATAAACCAGAAGCCTGGAGTCTGCTGGATTTGGTTCTAACATGCTGGGATGTTGTTGGAACCTCACTCACAGAATCTTCAGCTGTTCTGGTTCCACTGTTCTCTTTTATTTCTTCTACTTGTAGAGTATTGGCAGAATCTGCTTCCTGTGTTGTCTGATCACAGCCTATTTCATCTTCAGCTGATGACAAAGATGATAATGAACTACACCTTGAAAAACATATTGGGGTGTCTTCTACACAATAAGTCTGCATTGTTTCTTGGTTGATAGAGGGGACTTTGCAAGAAGTGTTTTTCTGAGTCTGACCATTTCTGCTCTGTGCTGAACTTGGATGGAGTTGATTCTGTCTCTTGCCATTAGATGAAGGTGCAGGTGTATTCTCACTATTTGAAGAGATGTGTTCAGTTTTAGTGTTTTGTCCTGAGGAACTTTTTGAGAATGAGAAAGATGGTTTCTGTGAGGAAGGAATGTCTGTGGGATATTTTAAGCTATAATCAATAGGCTGATCCACATGATGTTTTTCTTCATTATACTTTATGCTATAATTTGTTGGTCTTTCTTCTTCTTCATGCTGCTCTTCCTCAGAGTATCGTTCACTATAGTTGGTTGGCTTATCATCTTCGTAGTCATCTTCCTGACACAAAGACTGGTTTACATTTTGATTAATTCCATGATTAGAACCCACTCGATTTGTTTCTGAACCATTCACTCCTCTTGACCTATATGGGGAAACACATTCTTGCTGTCCAAAATGTGGCTGGAATTTCAGGTGTTTATCATCAGCGCTCTCAGCATATACAGGGTAAGTTGTGCTTTGACTCCTTGATTGTCTTTGCTCATTTTGTTTTATTTCATCTTCTATAACATGTTTTGGTCTTGCCCATCTTTCATTCTGTGAAGGACTTTGTCTCCCAGAGTTTAACTGCTCATCTGAATATTTAAGACTATAGTTTATTGGTGTATCTAGTTCTCCATCATTATCATCCATATGATTTGCACTATGTATTTTATGGGCCAGATCTGCTGGATACTGACCATAGCTACAAAATTTACTTTCATCATCTTCAGAATAAGACTCAATGGAAGGTTTCATTTGCCCTCTTTTGCCATAACCATCACTACTACTGACACTATTTAAACTGTCATTTGAAGATCTCTTATATTCCAATTTGGCATAAGGCATAGGACATGTCCTATTTGAATTTTCTGGCTTTGTGAAGTTGTAAGTGTTGGAATGTGGGTGGGTAGTAGAGCTTCTTCTTAGTGCATTTCTTTCATCTGTCCCACAATGTAATTCAGTGGCAGACCCAGAACTTCTGTCTTCCTGTGAGGTATGAATGGCTGATACTTCTTCCATAACTTTGGCAATCTGGGCTGCAGTGGTGATTTGTAAACCTCTCTTTGAAGAGGTTCCTGGATTTTCTGTTGCTGAGTGGTAGTTACCCAGGTTAATTCCTCGTTCTCTCTCTAAACTTCTATCTTTCTCAGAGCGAGAACTATCTAAACTTACCCTTGAAGAGGAGCTGGGCAACACTGTAGTATTTAAATATGGTGACAGGACAGTCATGTTTCCAGTATTAAAATTGTCTGACCTGTTTTCATCCTGTCGATTGGTGTCAAAAACATAGTCACCATAGAGACTTTGCTTGTGTCTTTGCTTACTGCGATGAGATGCCTTAGGGCTTAAATTATCAATGTTATCAAAAGTTTCTGATAAATGTTGAGCATCCAATTCTGCTTCTAGGGCTTTTTGCTTCCTAACATGAAGAGATGGTAGGCTTGAACCGGGAGACATAATATTGGCATCCTTATACTTTGCAGGTCTATTTGCCATGAGATTCCTTAAAGCTGCAGCACTTCCCATAGCAATCATTTTGTGCTTTGAATGAATGAGGTTCTTGAGCATGCTAACTGCCCCCATGTCCCATAATGCTTCCTGGTCTTTAGGATTTCTTGCAGAGAGATTCCATAAGGTTCCGCAGGCATTACTGACTATTGTCAAACTGTGAGATTTCAAATGTTGTAATAAGGTTTGTAGGCAGTTGTTTTCTCTTAGGATTTGCCTGAAATAAAGATAAGAGACAACAAAATTAAGCTCAACACATGTTTTAATTAAAAGAGGATATAAAGCAAATATAAATCTAAAGATAAACACTAGAACATTAGCAACAGACATATAGTACTTGCACCAACTTATACTATATATTACAAGCATACCCTACTTCCTCTTGTCGTAAGTTTAGTTAATATTTATTGCTTCAAAGTGCTTGCCTATCAATCTAAAATGAGCAAAAGTGTTAATTTTAATGTATTCTGCCCCAAAAGCATTTAACATTTTTCTCAAGCAGATGTATTTTCTTCGTTTACATGGTGAGAGGTTTTCTATTAAAGACTATAAATGTGTCATGAAATCTATGCTATACCATAATCTAAGAACAGGTTTGAGACCTCTTAAAAGAGGCCCAGTAGAGAAAACTGATTAATAGGTCTTTATTTAGTCAGGAATACAATGCACGCTTCTAGATAAGCAAATAGCATCTTTAGTCATTTTAATGTTTCTGGCTTAACTGTTTCTTTTAAAAATATTTTATTTATTTACTAGAGAGATAGGAGAAGAGAGAAAGAGAACTAGAGCATCACTTTGGTACTTGCTTGCCAGGGGTTGAAGTCAGGACTTCATGATTTAAGACCAATGCTTTTTCCACTGTGCCACCTCCCATACCACATGGCTGAATTCTAGATACTACTAGTCCCCTTTTTCTCTAGTAAATTGTACATGTAGTTGTTACTTCTACAATTCCAATAAAAGCTTTAAAAAACATTTAGAAGTACATCTGGGAGTGGTTCACATGGTATTCCATATGCCTTACCATGCACATACCATACCCCAGGTTCTAGCTACAGACTACACGGGAAGCTCCACAATTGGTAGAACTATGCTGTGGTATCAGACTCTCTTCTCTTCCTTTCTCCATCTTCTTCTCCCTCTTTCCCACCCTCCCTCCTTCCATCTCTATCTGGAAACAACAACAACAACAAAAAAACCTAGCTTGGAAGTTGTGGCCTTGCATATGTAAACCCCAGAACCACAATCCCCACAAAATTTTCCCATTAAAATAGTTATTTATTACATAGACAGCATGCTTCACATGATAAAGAAAGAGAGAGACAGGGCCCAGCATTGATGCAACCAGCTGAGCACACACATCACTATGTGCAAGGACCCAGGTTCAAGCCACCACTTCCTACTTGCAGGGTGGAAGCTTCATGATCAGTGAAGAAGGTCTGGAGGTGTCTAGCTTTCTCTCTTCCTCTCCATCTCCTCTTCCACCATCCTCTCAAATTTCTCTCTGTTCTATCAAATAAATAATAGTAATAAAAAGGAAATAATCGGCTCTGGGAGTAGTGGATTTGTAGTGCCAGGACCAAGGCCCCAGCAATAATCCTGGGTGCAACAACAACAATAACAACAGGTGTGAGAGGTAAGCCAGAGTATAACTCTGGTACATGTGTGTCAGGGATTGAACTTGCAAATGGGAACTGAGGTTTACAAGTCTGACACTTTATCTGTTATTTCTCCAGGTACAAAAAACAAACAACTACAACAAAGACATTTCAAGTGACTTTAAATTCAAGGGGTGAGAAAGTAGGGAGTAAGCACAACCTTAGAGTGACTTGGATGCCTGAGATGTCAGAGCTCCTAGGTTTACTCCCTACTGCAACTATATGTCAGAGCTTGGCCTTTTCTATCTTTCATAAAAATGATCTTAAATGGGGTTAGAGTGTAATGTGGAAAATTGAGAAACGTTACACATGTGTAAACTACTCTATTTTACTGTTGACTGTAAACTATTAATCCTCCCAATAAAGAAAAAGAACAACAAACAAACAAATAGCAAGAACCAAATTCCTTCACTGCTCTTCTTTCAAAAATGCAAAACTTAGCTGATATTGAAATACATCCTGGCGTTCCCGGAAGATGGCGGACTGAGAAGCTGCTAGTGGCTTGAGCTCTGAACACATCTTCTGGAAACGGTAGGATTTTCTGCCTTTAGTAGGCCAGTCAATAAGGGGTCCTAGTGGTGACACCAAGGAGGTGACTATAAGTTAATTTGGGTTAAAAAATAGAGTAGAAAAAAAAGGGAAAAAAATTTTTTTCTTTTAAATTATTAATCCCAAAGCACACCTCCTTCCCCTCCCCCCCCATAACCAGTCCCTGGGGACCAGCTCCTAGCAGGCTACCCTGCTGAGCTTCTTTCTTTACCGAGATTCCTGTCCCACCAGGGAGTATCATTCATTCTAAGTCTATTCTCTTCTGAAATCTGGCCTTTTTTCTTTCTAAGTAGCCAAACCCCCACACCCACCCCGCATAGCTAATTAAATAATTAAAAATAAATAAATAAAAAACTTTCCTTTCACCGCTCTTTTATTACTGTTCTTTTTCTTATCTTATTCTTTTTTCTCTTTTTCTTTTTCTCATTCCTGTCATCCTTTCTTCCTTAATCCTACAGCTTCCAAAGCCACAGGCCCCATCCCCCACACCACCAAACAGTGTGCTTTCACTGAATCACTGATACTGAATTATTTTGGGGAAGAATTCTGACTCAGAGTGGACTCTCACTTCAAGTATCTCTGCTCAACTTCCCTTTCACCTTTAGCTACCCCTAGAATATACAGTGGATAGCAGATTTGCATAACTGTCTATTTCAGCTATCCTTGTCTAGTCCTGAGGTTGTTTTTTTTTAATTAAAAAAATTTTTTTTTTTCTTTCTTAACAATCAGCTGCCTCTGATCACGAGGTCTGAGGTAATCTGGGACAGTTTTTTTTTTTACCCTGCTCTATTTTATTATTAATATTATATAAAGGCATATATCTTCCCCCCCCTTTAGGTTGATCAGAATTAACTCTTAGGGTATGTTTCATTGCTAGGGTAGTGGGCATCTTATCTATTGTGGGAGGAACTTGTCTCGTTACTCCTACCTCCTCTACAGACTCTCCCCTTCATCCTCCTCCTAGCTAATTAAAAAAAAATTAAAATTAAATTAAAAATAAAGTAATTAAAAAAACCTTCCCTTTCACTGCTCTTTAATTACAGCTCTTTTTCTTATCTTTTCTCTTTTCATTCTCGTTTCTTTCTTTCTTTTTTTTTTTAATCTTGTCATACACTTCTTCCTTCCTTCTTCTTTGCCTTTCTGAATTTGTGAATTATTTTGGGGAAGAAATCTGACTCAGAGTGGACTCTCTATGTGTGTATCTCTGCTCTACTTCCCTTTCCCCTCTTGTTACCCTTAGAATATACAGTGGATTGTAGATTTGCATAACTGTCTATTCTTGCTATCCTTTCTTTCTTTTCTCTTTCTTCTTCACTGGGATTTGGTTACTATTTTTTCATGGACTGGAGACATTGTTTGGCTAACTGGTAGTGATTAAACTGCTTCAATACTTGCTTCAGTTGCTATTGTAATTCCTGAGGTTGGTGAGTGCAATTGTCATAAAGGTATTTAGTACAGTGTTGCTTGTACTCAAGACACAACAACTGAGGAACAAAAGAGCATAAAAAAAGAAACACATAAATCAAAAAAATGGGTAGATCAAAAACAAATAAAACTGCTACTCCAATGAATGAAGACAAGAGCCCAGAAGAAACTACAAATCAGCCAGAAGTAACCATAGATAAGAAAAGTATGCAAGCAATAATAAACTTATTAATCACAGAAATGAAAACAACATTGGAGGAAAGGAATGGCAGTATCAGGGAAACAACAGATGAGACCCCCAAGGAAAATACTGATTATCTTGAGGCAATTAGAGAACTGAAAGCTGAAATAGCTGTAATGAAGAAAGAAGCTGAGCAAGGGAAAGCAGACTAACAGAAGCAGAAAACAGAATTAGTCAGACAGAGGATGAGTTAGAGAAAACTAAGAAAGAGGTAAAAGAGCTCAAAAAGAGATTGAGAGACACTGAAAACAACAACAGAGACATATGGGATGATCTCAAAAGAAGTAACATTCGTATAATTGGCCTGCCAGAGGAAGAAAGAGAGGAAGGGGAAGCAAACATTCTAGAGGAAATAATAGAAGAAAACTTCCCAGACCTGGATAACAGAAAGGACATGAAGATTCAAGAGGCCCAGAGAGTTCCAAACAGAATCAACCTAGACCTGAAGACACCAAGACACATCATAGTCACAATGAGAAAGAGTAAGGACAAAGAAAGGATCCTAAAGGCTGCAAGAGAGAAACAAAAAGTCACATACAGGGGAAAACCCATAAGATTATCTGCAGACTTCTCCACTCAAACTCTAAAAGCCAGAAGAGAATGGCAAGATATCTATCGAGCCCTGAATGAAAAACGGTTTCAACCAAGGATAATATATCCTGCTAGACTTTTATTCAAACTGGATGGAGGGATCAAAACCTTCTTAGACAAACAACAGTTAAAGGAGGCAACCATCACCAAACCGGCCCTGAAAGAGGTTCTAAAAGACCTCTTATAAACAAGAACATCACTATAATATCTGCAATATATCAGCGCTAACAAAATTTTTTTTGAACAATGGCACTACAATACATTAAATCCGTAATATCAATAAATGTCAATGGCTTAACCTCATCCATCAAAAGGCACAGAGTGGGGGGATGGATCAGAAAATATAACCCAACCATATGTTGCTTGCAAGAATCCCATCTGTCACAACAAGATAAACACAGACTTAAAGTGAAAGGATGGAAAACTAATCATACCAGCTAATGGACCACAAAAAAGGGCAGGAACAGCCATTCTCATCTCAGACACAATAGATTTTAAATTAAATAAAGTAATAAAAGATAGGCAAGGACATTACATAATGATTAGAGGATCAATCAGCCAAGAAGACTTAACAATTATTAACATCTATGCACCCAATGAGGGACCATCTAAATACGTCAAGCACTTACTGAAAGAATTTCAAAAATACATCAATAGTAATACAATAATAGTGGGAGACTTCAATACCCCACTCTCACACTTAGACAGATCAACAAAGCAGAGAACCAACAAAGATACAAGAGAATTGAATGAAGAGATTGACAGACTAGACCTCTTGGAAATTTTCAGAGTCCTTCACCCCAAAAAAACTGGAATACACCTTTTCAAATCCACATAACACATACTCAAGGATAGACCACATGTTAGGCCACAAAGACAGCATCAATAAATTCAAGAGCATCGAAATCATCCCAAGTATCTTCTCAGACCACAGTGGAGTAAAACTAACATTTAACAACAAACAGAAAATTATTAAAAGTCACAGAATTTGGAAACTAAACAACATACTCCTTAAGAACCACTGGGTCAGAGAGTCACTCAAGCAGGAAATTCAAATGTTCCTGGAAACTAATGAAAATGAAGACACAACCTATCAAAATATTTGGGACACAGCTAAAACAGTACTGAGAGGGAAATATATAGCCATACAATCACATATTAAACACCAAGAAAAAGCTCAAATGAACGACCTTACTGCACACCTCAAGGACTTAGAGGAAGAGGAACAAAGGAACCCTAAAGCAAGCAGAAGGACAGAAATCACTAAAATTAGAGCAGAAATAAACAACATCGAAAATAAAAGAACCATACAAAAGATCAATGAAGCCAAAGGTTGGTTCTTTGAAAGATTAAACAAAATTGACAAACCCCTAGCCAGACTCACCAAACAAAAAAGAGAGAAGACTCAAATTAATAGAATTGTAAACGATGGAGGAGATATTACAACTGACACCACAGAAATCCAGAGAATCCTGCAAAACTTCTATGAAGAACTATACGCCACCAAGCTAGGGAATCTGGAAGAAATGGAACAATTCCTAGAAGCATATGCCCTTCCAAAACTGAACCAAGAAGAACTACAAAATCTAAATGCACCAATCACAGACAAAGAAATTGAAACCGTTATTAAGAATCTCCCCAACAACAAAAGTCCTGGACCAGATGGCTTCACAAACGAATTCTACAAAACTTTCAGGAAACAGTTAGTACCCATACTTCTTAAGCTTTTCCATAAGATTGAAGAAACAGGAATACTCCCTTCCACCTTCTATGAAGCCAACATCACCCTGATACCAAAAGCTGATAGGGACAGAACAAAAAAGGAAAACTACAGACCAATATCTCTGATGAACATAGATGCCAAAATATTAAACAAGATCTTGGCCAACTGGATACAGCAACACATCAAAAAGATTGTTCATCACGACCAAGTGGGATTATCCCAGGAATGCAAGGCTGGTTCAACATCCATAATTCAATCAATGTCATTCACCACATCAATAAAAGCAAAGCCAAAAACTACATGATTATCTCAATAGATGCAGAGAAAGCCTTTGACAAAATCCAACACCCATTCATGCTCAAAACTCTACAAAAAATGGGAATAGATGGGAAATTCCTCAAGATAGTGGAGTCTATATATAGCAAACCTACAGCCAACATCATACTCAATGGACAGAAGCTGAAAGCATTCCCCCTCAGATCGGGGACTAGACAGGGCTGTCCACTATCACCATTACTCTTCAACATAGTATTGGAAGTTCTTGCCATAGCAATAGGCAAGAGAAAGAAATCAAAGGAATACAGATTGGAAGGGAAGAAGTCAAGCTCTCACTATTTGCAGATGATATGATAGTATACATAGAAAGACCTAAAGAATCCAGTAGAAAATTACTGGAAGTTATTAGGCAATATAGCAAGGTATCAGGCTACAAAATCAATGTACAAAAATCAGTGGCATTTCTTTATGCAAACACTAAATCTGAAGAAGAAGACATCCAGAAATCACTCCCATTTACTGTTTCAGCAAAATCAATCAAATACCTAGGAATAAAGTTGACCAAAGAAGTGAAAGACTTGTATGCTGAAAACTATGAGTCGCTACTCAAGGAAATAGAAACTGATACCAAGAAATGGAAAGATATCCCATGCTCATGGATTGGAAGAATAAATATCATCAAAATGAATATTCTCCCCAGAGCCATATACAAATTTAATGCAATACCCATCAAAGTCCCACCAAGCTTCTTTAAGAGAATAGAACAAACACTACAATCATTTATCTGGAACATGAAAACACCTAGAATTGCCAAAACCATCTTGAGGAAAAGAAACAGAAATGGAGGCATCACACTCCTAGACCTTAAACTATATTATAAAGCCATCATCATCAAAACAGCATGGTACTGGAACAAAAATAGGCACACAGACCAGTGGAACAGAATTGAAAGCCCAGAAATAAATTCCCACACCTATGGGCATCTAATCTTTGATAAGGGGGCCCAAAGGATTAAATGGAAGAAGGAGGCTCTCTTCAATAAATGGTGCTGGGAAAACTGGGTTGTAACAAGTAGAAGAATGAAATTGAACCACTTTATCTCACCAGAAACAAAAATCAACTCCAAATGGATCAAAGACCTGGATGTCAGACCAGAAACAATCATATACTTAGAGGAAAACACTTTCCCACCTACACCTCAAGGACATCTTTGATGAATCAAACCCAATTGCAAGGAAGACTAAAGCAGAAACAAACCAACGGCACTACATCAAATTGAAAAGTTTCTGCACATCCAAAGAAACTATTAAACAAACAAAGAGACCCCTTACAGAATGGGAGAAGATCTTCACATGCCATACATCAGACAAGAAACTAATCACCAAAATATATAAAGAGCTCAGCAAACTTAGCACCAAAAAAGCAAATGACCCCATCCAAAAATGGGCAGAGGATATGAACAAAACATTCACTCCAGAGGAGATCCAAAAGGCTAACAAACATATGAAAAACTGCTCTAGGTCACTGATTGTCAGAGAAATGCAAATTAAGACAACACTAAGATACCACCTCACTCCTTTAAGAATGGCATACATCAAAAAGGACAGCAGCAACAAATGTTGGAGAGGATGTGGGGACAGAGGAACCCTTTTACATTGCTGGTGGGAATGTAAATTGGTACAGCCTCTGTGGAGAGCAGTCTGGAAACCTCTCAGAAGGCTAGACATGGACCTTCTATATGATCCAGTAATTCCTCTCCTGGGGTTATACCCCAAGGACTCCATAACACCCAACCAAAAAGAGGTGTGTACTCCTATGTTCATAGCAGCACAATTCATAATAGCTAAAACCTGGAAGCAACCCAGGTGCCCAACAACAGATGAGTGGCTGAGAAAGCTGTGGTATATATACACAATGGAATACTATGGAGCTATCAAGAACAATGAACCCACCTTCTCTGACCCATCTCAGACAGAGCTAGAAGGAATTATGTTAAGTGAGCTAAGTCAGAAAGATAAAAATCAGTATGGGATGATCCCACTCATCAACAGAAGTTGAGTAAGAAGATCTGAAAAGGAAACTAAAAGCAGGAACTGACTAAATTGTAAGCAGGGCACCAAAGTAAAAACCCTGTGGTGAGGGGTAGACATGCAGTTTCCTAGGCCAGTGGGGGGTGGGAGTGGGTGGGAGGGATGGGTCACAGTCTTTTGGTGGTGGGAATGGTGTTTATGTACACTCCTAGTAAAATGTAGTCATATAAATCACTAGTTAATATGAGAGGGGGAAAATTAATTGTATGTCTCAAAGTTTTTTAAAACACAGACTGAATCTTTTTAATATATAGGCTGTGTAATTGATATGCAGACTCTGTCAAAAGCCAAGACCAAGTAGATCAGAAGCAACCAATACCACAGCTATATACAAGATACTGGGTACTGTACAGCAAACCCTAACAAAAGGACTCTTCAAAGTTAACCCAATTACCAAATAATGTGATGATAACATTAACTATCGATTGTCTTTTTGAACCCTAAGACAACAGCAACCTCACATCTCCACTATAGAGCCTCTACTTCCCCCAGTCCTGGAACCCTTGGATAGGGCCCACTTTCCTGTATGCCTCTCCCAATCCATATCAAATAATACTGCATCTGCCGATCAATGACAACTCTTCAGCTTCATTACTCGGTCACCAGGTTCCAGATGTCATTAGGATGTCGGCCAGGCTTCCCCACCAATGTGTCCTGGAGCTCCGCTTCCCCAGAGACCCACCCTACTAGGGAAAGAGAATAGCATAATGCCAGAGATGATGATCGTAGTGTGGAAGCGCTTGCACCCCATGAGGCCAGTCTTGCAATGATGTTATTCCTCACACCCACCTTTGCTGCAGTTTTTTTACATCAGGCTCAACCTGATGCTGTTGACTGGCTACGGAAGAAGGGCAAACGCTAGAAGAAGAAGGGAAAGAGAGAGGCAGACTGGGAGTATGGACCAACCAGTCAATGCCCATGTTCAGTGGGGAAGCAATTACAGAAGCCAGACCTTCCACCTTCTACAACCCACAGTGACCCTGGGTCCATGCTCCCAGAGGGACAGAGGTTGGGAAAGCTATCAGGGAGGGGGTAGGATATGGAGATTGGGTGGTGGAAATTGTGTGGAGTTGTACCCCTCAGACCCTATGGTTTTGTTAATTAATCCTTTCTTAAAAAAAAAGAAATACATCCTAGTCTAAAGCCCAACTCAAGATGCCTCTGTTCAACCTGCTGTTGGAGTAAGGGGTTGAGGCCTTTCAAGTAAACATTTTTATATCCTTATAAAGAAAAAAAAATTAAACAAACAAAAACCCAACTGCTGAGAACTAGTACAATGAACTTAGAACCTAAAAGATTTAAGAGTCTGTGTAATGTATGGCAAAGCTTAATGACAACATATTCAGTTTCAGTGAGTTTTAAGATTGTTGGGAATGTGGGGGAGATAGCATAATGATCATACAAAAAGAATTTCATGCCTGAGACTCCAAAGTTCCAGGTTCAAACCCCTGTACTACAATTAATCAGAGCTGTGCAGTGTTTTGCTGAGGGGGGGAAGGCAAGAGTATCCATTATGACTCCAATATTCCTGACAACTATCTTTTCCCTTTTTTAAATATAGATAAAAATGAAACAGGGAGAGAGAAGTGATGAGAGAAAGACACATGTAGCATGACTCCGTTGCTTGTGAAACTTCTCCTCTTTAGGTGGGAACCAGGAGTTGAACCCAGGTCCTTGTGTAGGGTAAGGTGTGCCTTCTACTGGATGCACCACTGACCAGCCCCTCAATAAACTTTTTATTTGTGATTTAACTGTAATTTTCAAGATTGCAATAAGCTTTAATATGGCAGACTTCCTTTAGCAGTTCAGTAGACATCCAAGTGCCTCCTGAGTCTAGTAAGTCTTTGCATGGCAGAAGGACTATAAAGCTTGCAGTTCATGCATCAAAAGTCTAAAGAAAAGATGTCCACACACTTTACAGAATATTACTAAAAGTACCTCATGCTTTCTACTTTTTTTTTTTTTTTGATTCAACACCGCTTTACAACATTTTAAGATTTCAGGGCTACGGCTCACATTTACACATGCTTGTTCTTTTTGAAAATGAAAGAGAATATGGACAAAGGAACAAGAAATTTGATGCTATTAAAATTCTATTTTTCTTAATGTTAAACACAAGTTCTGAAGATGTATATTTTGTATACCAGGTGCTCTCTTAAGTCTCATAGCTTTAGAAGATCAAATGGGTAGTTGCTGGCTAAATAATGGTAAGATTACTGACAGTAAGACACTACTAGGTAACCATTCTGTGCTAATTCATTTAAAAGTAATGTGAAACTATACACTTACCTATGATCTTCATTTGTAGCAATTAAGCTGGACACATTCCGTAATATCCCACCTCCACTTTCAATAATGGCTAAAGTATTTGTCTGGCTTCGGTAAGTGAGAGTGCCAACCAAAAATGCAAGTGCACCATCCACAGCACATATATCAGCTTTATTCTCAGTACAATGTGCTGACAAATTCCATAAGGCACTCAGTACACTTTTGAGAGTTGATTCCTATTAAAAAGAATAGATGCTATTTAATTAGAGTTGGAAATTGTCTTTCATAATTTCTGTTAGCTTCTACTCAACAAGCTGTTTTTTTTAATGTATATCTTTTATATTTATTTATTCCCTTTTTATTGTTGTAGTTATTATTGTTGTTGTTACTGATGTTGTTGTTGTTGGATAGAACAGAGAGAAATGGAGAGAGGAGGGGAAGATAGAGGAGGGGGGAGAGAAAGACAGACACCTGCAGACCTGCTTCACCACTTGTGAAGTGACTTCCCTGCAGGTGGGGAGTCGGGGGCTCAAGCCAGGATCCTTCTGCCGGTACTTGCACTTTGCGCCACCTGCACTTAACCTGCTGCGCTACCGCCTGACTCCCCAACAAGCTGTTTTTTTAATCTGTCCTGCTGCTCACACCTCATTGGTGAAAGTATCAGGAACCAGTCAGTTAGAAATGTAATACAGCACTAAGTGAATCCAGAAAACAAGCAGAACACACACACTAAACAATCTCTACAACTTTAACTGTTTAGATGGCACACATACACATTTTACAACAGCTTATTAAAATATAAGAAAAACATTTCAGGATAACAGAAACTACAAAAAAAAAAACCCCATAGACCAATATGGATATAGATGCATTTGCTACATGAAGAGATCAAGCTGCACAGTAGCATTGTATAATACTGCTTGATTACAAGCATATATATGAGCGTGTTTAAAAAGGTATGTATAAGTGGTTGATTAAGAAGTAAAAATATGGGGGCTGGGAGGTGGCATACCTGGTTAATGCACATATTACCATGTGCAAGGATCCAGGTTGAGCCCCCACTCCCTGCTTGCATGGGGATGGTTCATGTTTGGTGAAGCAGTTCTGCATGTATCTTTCTCTCTTCCTAACACTTTCTCCCTTCTATTTCTTTCTTTTATTCTTTTGCCTCCAGGCTTATTGCTGAGGCTTGGTGCCTGCACTATGAATCCACTGCTCCTGGAGGGCATTTTCCTTATTTTGTTGCCCTTGTTGCTATTGCTGCCATTGCTGCTGTTGTTGTTGGATAGGACAGAGAAATCAAGGGAGAAAGAAGACAGAGCAGGGGAGAGAAAGACACCTGCAGACCTGCTTCACCGCCAGTGAAGGGACCCCCTGCAGGTGGGGAGCCAGGGGGTTGAACCAGGATCCTTACGCTTTGTGCCATGTGCGTGTGTTTAACTTGCTATGCTACCACCCAGCCCCCTTCCCGTGTCAATTTCTATCTGTCTTATCTAATAAAAATGGAAAGGAAGAGAGAAAGAAATAAAGGGGGGGAAGGGTACAAAATGGCCACCAAGAGCAGTGGATTCATAGTGCTGGCACCAAGGCCCAGCGATAAGCCTGGTGGGGAAAAAAAAAGTACAATCAGAAGTCCCTGGTATACATCATAGTAAACTGTCAAATTGTAACTGCATAGAAACACTCGGTGTATATAATTAAGGATATTTAGTCAAAACTTGCCACAATCCCAGTATTAGTCTTTATTCTTACTACAAATCAATCAGGGAATTAATTCTACTCTGTGCCCACCACAATTAGAAGCACTCCAGAGGACACAGACAAAGCATGTTGATATATCTGTTTTGATGATGCTAACTATTTACTTTGAGGGAAAAACAAAAAATTAGATATGAGATAAAGGGCTCTGAAGGAATGATTATTTCTGTCTGAATTTAATCAAATAAAAAATATTCCATGGAGAAGAGCAGATCTGTAGAAGCTATACATTCTCAGAGAAAAGAAGATAGGTGCTTCTGTAATGGGAAGTTGAATAAGGAACAGCATGGAAGTGGGGGATAACCATGGAAGACTGATGAACAGAAACAAAATATAGAACGATTAAGGTCCAGGCAGAAAATAATTTTGTAAAAGTGCACAGTAAACAAACAACAAAAATTAAAACTTTTTACCTTCTCTGAAAAGGAAGTTTTTTTTTTTATAATTTATTTCTTTATTGGGGAATTAATGTTTTACATTCAACAGTAAATACAATAGTTTGTACATGCATAACATTCCCCAGATTCCCATTTAACAATACAACCCCCACTATGTCATTCATCATCTTTCATGGACCTGTATTTTCCCCACCCATCCACCCACACCAGAGTCTTTTACTTTGGTGCAATACACCAATTCCATTTCAGGTTCTACTTGTGTTTTCTTTTCTAATCTTGTTTTTCAACTTCGGCCTGAGAGTGAGATCATCCCATATTCACCCTTCTGTTTCTGACTTATTTCACTCAACATGATTTTTTCAAGGTCCATCCAAGATCGGCTGAAAACGGTGAAGTCACCATTTTTTTTTACAGCTGAGTAGTATTCCATTGTGTATATAGACCACAACTTGCTCAGCCACTCATCTGTTGTTGGACACCTGGGTTGCTTCCAGGTTTTGGCTATTACAAATTGTGCTGCCAAGAACATATGTGTACACAGATCTTTTTGGATGGATGTGTTGGGTTCCTTAGGATATATCCCCAGGAGAGGAATTGCAGGACCATAGGGTAGGTCCATTTCTAGCCTTCTGAGAGTTCTCCAGACTGTTCTCCACAGAGGTTGGACCAATTGACATTCCCACCAGCAGTGCAGGAGGGTTTCTTTGACCCCACAACCTCTCCAGCATTTGCTGCTGTTACCTTTTCTGATGTATGACATTCTCACAGGAGTGAAGTGGTATCTCGTTGTCTTTATTTGCATTTCTCTGACAATCAGAGACTTGGAGCATTTTTTCCATGTGTTTCTCGGCCTTTTGGATCTCTTCTGTGGTGAATATTCTGTCCATGTCCTCTCCCCAATTTTTGGATGGGGTTGTTTGTTGTCTTGTTGTTGAGTTTAGCAAGCTCTTTATATATGTTGGTTATTAAACTCTTGTCTGATATATGGCATTTAAAGATCTTCTCCCATTCTGTGAGGGGTCTCTTGGTTTGGATAGTAGTTTCTTTTGCTGTGAAGAAGCTTTTTAATTTTGTGTAGTCCCATAGGTTTATATTTGCCTTAGTCTTCTTTGTAATTGGATTCATTTCATTGAAGATGTCTTTAAAATGTATGCGGAAAAGAGTTCTGCCAATATTTTCCTCTAAGTATCTGATAGTTTCTGGTCTAACATCCAAGTCCTTGATCCACTTGGAATTTACTTTTGTATTTGGTGAAATACAGTGATTCAGTTTCCTTCTTCTGCATGTTTCAACCCATTGTTTCCAACACCATTTGTTGAAGAGACTCTGCTTTCCCCATGTAATAGTCTGGGCCCCTTTGTCAAAGATTAGATGTCCATAGGTGTGGGGCCTCATTTCTGGGCTCTCAATTCTATTCCACTGGTCAGTGTGTCTGTTCATGTTCCAGTACCAAGCAGTTTTGACGAAAAGGAAGTTTTTAAGGAAAAAAATGTAGGCTATGAGCCTAGGAGGACTGCTTGGGAGAAAGGAGAACCTGACTAGTTACATTATTTGCTTAGTCCTCTCAGATTTTAAGTTCAATTAAAGATTTGTTTAGTTTTTGGAGCTAATACTCCACCTGGAGACATTTCTTTTTCTAAATATTTTTAGGGGATTCTTCACCCTTGGGTCTGATTACCTCCTGATAAGCTAACCATCAAAATTTGAGGATATTAGCAAACTGCGATTTACAAGCATAGAGGGTATGAACCAGTGTCCTCAATTGGGGTGCAATTCCTTGTCCCTTCCAGGAGATATTTGGTAATACTGGAAAATATTTTTGATTATATGGGGTACATTAAGGTTGCTATGACTGTAACCTTGAAGACATTTTTGATTTTCACTAGTGAGGGAGAGTTACTTTGGCAAAGGTCAGGGATGTTGTTACAAGGCATAGGTCAGTTTGCCAAAACACATCTTTGTCAATAAGATAATAAAAATATAAATCCTGGGAGTCAGGCAATAGCACAGCAGGTTAAGCGCATGTGGTGCAAAGGGCAAGGACCGGCTTAAGGATCCCGGTTTGAGCCCCTGGCTTCCCATCTGCAGGGGAGTCGCTTCACAGGCGGAGAAGCAGGTCTGCAAGTGTCTGTCTATCTTTCTCTCCCCGCTCTGTCTTCCCCTCCTCTCTCCATTTCTCTCTGTCCTAACAATGATGACATCAATAACAACAATAACTACAACAACAATAATAAAAAGGGACAATAATAATAAAAAAGGGACAACAATAATAAAAAGGCAACAATAGGGAAAATAAATATAAAAAAATTTTAAAAATATATAAATCTTCATTTACACTAACTCACCTTGTAGAACACAGTAAATTTTCCACCTTAATGGTTGGAAATTTTAAGTAGTCTTAGACTAAGAATCATTGAGATAAGCAAGCCAGGAAGAAGGAAATATCAAGGGAAGGGGAGGACAGCATATTAAGTAGCCAAAAATAAAGGTTATGTGATTAAATATTTTCAAAGGTACCTTTTTAACTTCCAAAGCACATTCCATCAATGCTTTCACACTTCCGACTTCACGCAGTGTCTTCTTACTATTTACATCTGCTCGCCAAGACAAATTCCTCAAAACACTTGCAATAACCTGTAAATGAATCATTTTCAGAATAAATTATATATAAAATGATTTTTACTACCTGCCTTGCATTTCTCCACCATTCACAGAGCTTCCTCTGATGCTGTGCATGCATGGTGTGTCCATGTGGTGCCACAGCTCAAACCTGGGTTGTCATGCATGGCAAAATGTGTGCTTTATGACTGGGTAAGCTATCTCTCAGTCCCACTTTCTTCTCCTAATGCCAAAGATAACAGTAGAAATCTGGGCTGGATAGTAGCACATCTGGTTGAGCGCACATGTTATAATGTACAAGGACCTGGGTTTGAGTCCCCAGTCCCTACCTGCAGGGGGAAAGCTTTGCAAATGGTGAAGCAGTGTTGCAAGGTGTCTCTCTCCCTCTCTATCAGCCCTTCCCTCCCAAATTCTGGCTGTCTCTATCCAATAAATAAATAAAGATTAAAAAAAGAGGGGGGGCTGGGCAGTGGTGCAGTGGGTTAAGCGCACAAGGACCACCATAAGGATCCAGGTTCGAGCCCCTGGCTCCCCACCTGCAGGGGTGTCACTCATAGGCAGTGAAGCAGGTCTGCAGGTGTCTATCTTTCTCTCCTCCCTTCTGTCTTCCCCTCCTCTCTTGATTTCTCTCTGTCCTATACAACAACGACAGCAATGACAACAACAATAAACAAGGGTAATAAAAGGGAAAAAAATAGCCTCCAGGAGCAGTGGATTCACAGTGTAGGCACCAAGTCCCAGCGATAACCTTGGAGGAAAAAAAAAAAAAAGTAGAAATCTATAAAGAATTTGCTCAAAAATGATATTCAAGAGTAAAAAAAAAATTCCTACAATGAAATTATTTTCCTTTGTTCTGATGCTAATGTAACTAATTTAAACCTAAGACACTAAATGCTGAACTACAACTTAATCTAAACTGGAATATCACCTGGCTAGTAACGCCAAGAAAGATATCTAAAATTCTTACTAGTACCTGTTGCAAGTCTTCACTTTCAGATTTCAGTTGGGCTACCAGTGCTCTCATGCAGCCTTTCATAGAGCAGAGTGTAGCCTGAAAAATTAAATATGAAATAGACATTAACAACAAAATAACCTAAATCTGTGCTTTGTTTTTGGTTCAAACTTTAAATTCAGTTTTAATGGATTCATTTAAATCATAACTACTATTTTACCCTGGAAAGATCTAAAACCAGATTATACAATGCCTTCCTAATCCTTTGCTTTTTTTGTGCAAACTGGAAACATAAGAACAAATCAATGATAAAAAAATTATAAGCAAAGAGTTTAAAGTAACTATCTTATTTGGATGAACCAGTCCATTGAAGTTTCATCCTATTAACCAGTAACACATTTGTCAATAGATTTCAAGATTCTTCTATCATTCTTAGGAAAGTATTTTAAATGTGATTATATAAATCCACTATTGTGTTTTACCTTTTGCCTTTGTTTAGGCACAAGAAAACCAAATGAGTAAGAAATGTGTTATGAGATGTAGACCACTGTTCAAAGACATGAATAACAAAGTGTCAAAGGTGTTTACATAAGTCAACTAACTCATATCTGTGATACCTTAAGAAATGGATTTCACTTTCTAACCAAGTCCCATAACCTAGATATACACCAGTTTCTGTGAGAGAGAGCTTATGTTCACATGTATCCATAAACCACTGCAAAATATATACCTGAAAGCAGAAGTACACTAGAGTTTGCAGTGAGTACCTCCCTAACACTTCCTCTCCACTATTCCAAGCTTGGGATCCATGATTGCTCAACAATTTGTTTGGCTTCGTATGTTAACTCTCTTTTCAATCACCAGGTTCCAGATGCCACCAGGATGCTGGCCAGGCTTCCCTGGATTGAAGACCCCACCAATGTGTCCTGGAGCTCAGCTTCCCCAGAGACACACCTTACTAGGGAAAGAGAGAGGCAGACTGGGAGTATGGACCGACCAGTCAACGCCCATGTTCAGCAGGGAAGCAATTACAGAAGCCAGACCTTCTACCTTCTGCAACCCTCAATGACCCTGGGTCCATGCTCCCAGAGGGCTAGAGAATGGGAAAGCTATCATGGGAGGGGGTGGGTTATGGAGATTGGGTGGTGGGAATTGTGTGGAGTTGTACCCCTCCTACCTTATGGTTTTGTTCATTAATCCTTTCTTAAATAAAAAATTAAAAAAAAAAAAAAGAAATGGATTTTACACCCTAGTTCAAGCCCCTGGCTCCCCACCTGCAGGGGAGTCGCTTCACAGGTGTTGAAGGTCTGCAGGTGTCTCTCCCCTTTTCTGTCTTTCTCCTCCTCTCTCCATTTCTCTCTGTCCTATCCAACAATGTTGACATCAATATCAACAATGATAATAACTACAACAATAAAACAACAAGGGCAACAAAAGGGAATAAATAAATATTTAAAAAGAAATGGATTTTACAAAACATACCTTGTTGGCTACATCTCCAAAAGTCAAATTTGTCAAAGCCATTCCAGCATATCGTCTTAATGTAATACTGTAGTGGTCATTAGTAAGTCCATACATTTCACAGTCCACTTGCAATAATTCTGCAATGGCCTGTAGACCCCCTATATTTAAAAAATGGGGGGGGGGTAGGAAAAGGGTAATAATATGTAACAAACTGGTACCAAGTTCATAACTTAAATATTAGGAAGAAAAAATCTCAGAGGAAAATGTATGGTCTAATTATCTTTGGAATTACCAAGTTCAAAACTGTTATAAAAGACTGGTATATTTATAAAGTACAATATTTCCTTTTTTCCCCCCATTTTCTCTCCCTCCCCTCATCCCCTTGCTTTACTAAATAAAATAAATATCACATTATACTTATTGTGCATACACTGTATTCTCAATGATGAATAGGGCTATTTTCTATGATCAGGTCTTCCTGACTATAAGTAGAAAAAGGTAATTCATTTTTCTCACAAGGACTTTACACTCTTCATTGCCATAAAATGTGGCCGAATTTTTGAAACTCTGTCAAATAGTTATCCTTAGGAAAAATGAGGTTTCTAAATGAAGCTTCATGAAGCAAAACTTGTATGCTTAAGAAAAGCAATTCTCCTGTTCAGTTTATTACTACACTCCACAAAGCTACTGTATCTTTAACATATTTTCAAATTTTTTAATGTATTAATTAGCATCAAATTTCAACTATATCATTATTCAATGTTTTCTTTTCCCTTGATTCCCATTACTGTGTATATTTCTCAGTGCTAACAGTGGAGGGTAAGGAGGGAAATGAAAGAAAGGGAAAGACATATAAAGAGGTAATAAAACAAAACAAAATGAAAAGTCAAGAGGTGCTGCAAAATAGTAATGGAAGAAATACAAATAAAAAATACACATGGAGGCTATTAGAAATATGATTTACTGTTATGTGGATAACTGGGAAATATTATGCATGTACAAACTATTGCATTTACTGTCAACTGTAAGACATTAATCTCCTAGTAGAGGAAAAATATAAAAAAATAATTCTACACCCTTTCCACCAAAAAGAAATATGATTCACCATTAATATTAATCATCATGCAACTAGGGATACTGTCTTATCACAGAGTAGTTCAGACAGAAAATTGAAAATAAACAGGTAATTCTTCAGTACTGCTAAGTTACACAGGTCATCTGGAAGACAGCCTGCATTTACTATGACTGTAGTAAATGAGGAACAAAGTTCAGCATATGGAGGATGTAAATTTGCAAAACAAATTCTATCTTGAGTCAAAAATTCTAGGCCAATTACAGAAGTTAGAACTTCCACCTGTTGTACCCCCAGAATTTTGGTCCACACTCCCAGAAGAATAAGGAAGTTTCCAATGGAGGGGATAAGACACAAAACTGATGGCAGGAACTATGTGGAATTATACTCCTATTATCTTACAATCTTATAAATCATTATCAAATAACTAATAATAATAAAACAAAGAATTCTAGGTCATTCATTAACTATTCCAAGTTTATGTGCACATCTCTATGATTAGCAGAAATGAGAGCTCAGTTTGAATGTAGATAAGGGAAATTTGATTTGGTTATAGAAAATCCAAACCATATTTAGGCAATTTCCCACTATATATTGGTATTTATGATGGTAGAAAATGCATAGTGAACAAAATGCTATCTTTATGGAGCTTATATCTTAGAGCAATGACAGACATTAAAACAACTAACTTTAACATAATGAACTTTGTAGAAACACAAGGCAAGAAAACAGGCAGATTTAACTGAGATGGGAGGAGTGATAATGAAAAATGCTGTGGAAATAATGTTTAAGCTGAGACAAAGGATGAATGTGTTAACAGTGTGGGCCTTTTTCTTTATGCAAAAGAAAAGGCAGGTGACTAAGATCTCTAAGCATGAAACATATAGTAACAAGAAGGTTATACGATGAGGCTACAAAAATGGATGGAGACCAAAACATAAGGAATATTTGTGCTACACTAAAATTTTTTTTTTATGTATAAGGGAAAGGTAATTAGATGTGTGTTTTAAATAGATTGCTAAATGGTTGCTAGTTACACAATAGATTATGACTGGAAGTGGGTAAGCAAGTAAAGACTGTGTGTACTGAGACACAATGATGACTTGGGGTGGTGATGACCTGAGACATAGTTAAGCAGGAGTAAAGCACTTAGCAGATATATGGTTGTGGAAAGTCATAGATGACATCCAAGATTCTTATTTGAGCAACGTATATACAATGGAATAACCATTTTCTGAGAAAAGGAACCCTCAAAAAGACAGAGCCTTGGATAATGAGGAGATAAATTCATTTTGCGCCAGTTGAATTGTAAAAGTCTGAAAAACTAAAAGATGTCAGATGAACATTTTGATAATTTGTCTAAGATTCAGGAATAACAACCGGGTCTGAGATGTAAATTTGAAAAATACTGTAATTGAAGTCATGGCGTGAGGATACTGTCCAGGGATAAAGGGTGAAAACTTAAGAAAAAGTTTCAAGGAATTTCACTAGTTAATATTAATACTGGAGTAAAATTCAACGGGGCCAGTAAAAGAACTGAGTTTTGAGCCACAAAATTGATCTGGAAGTCACTGCTAACTAACTCTAAGACTTGTGTCTTGAAAAGATTATAAAAAATATTGAGCAATATAAAGCAGACTACTAACACCAATACAGAACATACTTAATGCCTACATAACGACTTGCTTGATACTCACTATCTGTGATAAATTCTTTAGATATGATATAAAAAACAGCTCAAGAAGGTACTAAGTGATCAAAGAGTGGTTATATATGAAAGAACAAAAATATTAAAATTTTTTTAAATTCTTTTTTTTTTTTTAATTTACTGGACAGAGACAGAATTTGAGAGGGAAGGGGGATATAGAGAGGAAGAAAGAGAGACATCTGCAGCACTGCTTGACGGCTTGCAAAGCTTTCCCCCTGTAGGTGGGGACCAAAGGCTTCAACACAGGTAGCATAAGCTCATTCTAACAAAAGCATTCAACCAGATGTGTCACCACCGGCCCCATAAATAAAATATTTCAAGACAGTAATATAATACAGTAAAAACGGGCAATGGTGTGTGTACTACTAGAGAGCACATGTTATAATGTGTAAGGTCCTGGGTTTGAGCTCCCAGTCTTCACCTGTAAGCAGGAAGCTTCACCACTGGTGAAGCAGTGATGTAGGTTTCTCTTTCTCTCCCTCTCTATTTTTCTTAGGAAAAAAAAAAGAAAAGAAAAGAAGGAAAAAATGGCCATCAGAGATAACCCTAGTAGAAGAGGGGGAAGGGAAACAGAAACAAAAAAACAATCAACAAAACCTACATACACACACACACACACATACACACACACACACACACACACACACACACACACACACACACACACACACACACACACACACACACCAAACCCTGTGAATGCATCCACCAAAATATGATGCAAATTCTTGATTCACAGAATAAAAAATTAGGATGCTGGTTCAAGGTAATACAAAGATGATGAACATGGTTCCTATTTTTCTTGAAGGCTATGTGAGAAAATAGTGAGTCTAGATGGACCAGTATCCAATAAGGTATGCCACATCTTTACACATTGTAAAGAATAAATTGCTTCAGGAAAAACCTTAATTTAGGCTTGTCAAAAAAAAAAAAAAGAGAGATGTAATGATTTTTAAAAAGCATATTACTATTCTTTGCTTGCTTTAGTCACCATTAGTAATGAAATGCCTCATTCTAAAATAAAAATTAGGGTTCTACACCAATATTCTCCAGATTGGTGTATCATAAAATTTCCTGATCATAAAAATCATTTGGGCCACGTGTTCAATATAATTCCTAAATTCCTTCTCGGAGATTCTGTGTTATTAAGTCTTCTGCACGTTCAGAGAATATCCATGGTGTGGCAAATGCCTCTGGTGATTACTATGGCCTTTTTATTTTTTAAGAAATAAACCATGACTTCCTTAGGACCATGTCTTAGTAATTTTTATTTAATGCACTGCCCAGTTCCTGGAACAGAATAGGAAGTAAGGAGTACTTATCTCTATATTTGATACTACAGTCTAAAACTACAACACTAGATACAAAGTTAAATGACTTTGATATCTGTAGAACCACCCTCCCCTGCCCTTTTTTTTTTTTTTTTTTTTTTGCTTCCAGGGTTATCACTAGTACTATGAATCCACTGCTCCTGGAGGCCATTTTTTTCCCCTCCAATTTATTGGATAGGACAGAAAGAAATTGAGAGAGGAGGGGAAGATAGAGAGGGGGAGGGAAAGATAAGAGAGGGAGAGAGAAAGATAGACAGACACCTGCAGACCTGCTTCACCGATTCCTATAGGTGGAGAAGTAGGGGCTCCAACCGGGATCCTTGAACTGATTCTTACACTTCAGACTATCTGCGCTTAACCCGTGCATTATTGCCTGGCCTCTGTAGAACCTTTTTGTACATACAAATGCAGCTCTAGCTGATTGGGGTTAAACATTCCCTTCATAAGCCTGAGACTTCTTTTCTCCTTATACCTCATTCTCAGATATTTAGTGTTGTTTGAGTCTAACTCCCCACATCCTATGAATCATGATCCCTCTTTTCAAGAGATCAAGCAAATTCAGAGGCTAGAATGAGCAGAAGGAATCACCCTGTGACTATGTCCCCAGCAGTCACACCCCCAGAGACCCCATCCTGCTCCTCACCTGAAAGCCCCTGCCCTAGCTCCTGTGATGAAATGCCCCGGGTAGCCTTCCTACCTGAAGAAGGAAGAGGAACAAATACTGAGTCTAGGTTTTATTTTGAAATTCATATGATTAATGTTATCATTCCTATTCTAGTTTATTGAAACATAGGGACATTATAGAAAAATCAGAGTTTAGTTTATCTCCTCATTATTATCAGCATTAAAAATAACTCAAACTTAAAAAATTAGCAAATGCTGAGATTATACTGAAGAAGGGGAGAATTCAAAGATTATATTTAATTCCACAAGAGTCTGGGAAGGTAGGGGAGACAAGAGAATCAGAAGGCCAATAGCTAGGGCCCCTGGGAAGAAAAGCATAGCTGAAGGGCAGAGTACAGTCTCTCAAAGTGATGACTCTGCAGGATATAATACTTATTTCTGGCTGTTCAGGTTAACTATGCTTAAGAGTCCCATGTCTTTGTCACTTTAAAAGATAAACGATGAATGACAATGATGAGAGTGGTAGGAATACAAAGTGGGAGCTAGAATGTAATGTAAACAGCACAGAAAGCAAGGGTACAGCTACATTAAGATGGAAACTCAGTGTATGGTTCTTGCTTGTGGCAAGACTAGAGAGATCTAGATCCCATGAGAAGGCTCAGCATAATACAATATATAAATGTGCAAAATGAACTTAGAAATCAAAGAAAATCTGTTACATTAAAAAATATATATAGGGTACACAAATCCACATTATATAAGGTTTGGAGTGTAGGATTATGCAACCCAAAAAAGGTCATCCTTCCAAAATTAATAAAATATTTCTAACTTAAATAAAAACATGCTTTTTTACATCTTAATTTAAAAAAGTAAATATGCTGTTTATCATGAAAGTCTAGGAAAGTATTGATAACAATGAGGACAAGTGAGAATATTAATGATTCGCCATCATGTCCATTAGAAGTGAATGAGTTTAAGAATAACAAAGTAACTCTGTATTTCAAGATAATTCTAATTATCTACCCTGTAAAGTCTCCCACAGGGGTTACCCTGTCAAGAGTGACAAAGAATGGCCCCTGTAGTAATTTACCTAAACTTTGGCTAAGACTTTGAAAATTTAAGTTTATTAGAGGGTAGTAGTTTTGTTCATTTAGATCTTACTCCTCTGGAAACCACAGTACAATTATTTGCTACAAGGAAGAATCAGCTGGTAATAGAAGTCATGATCTTACATACCAATTTATCAGTGATGCTTAGTATTCTTCAGTGGCATTAAGAAACATGTGTCTTACCAAGTTCATTCATTGCATGCCTATGTTCTTCATCAAATGAAAGTTTCATAAGAACACAAACAGCAGGACAAATCTGATGTTCAACAGGAGCTGGCACTGAAAAATAAAATAAATACAAACCACAAAGCTGTTTTCTCAAAAGCAGTATTTCTTTTTTTGTTATCAGGGCTTTGCTGGGATTTCATACCTACACAATTCTACCACTCCTCAAGGACTCTATTTTTATTTTTTCTACTTATTTATTTTTAGAATCTAGATATTCACTCTTATGCCTCAGTTATAATAATAATAGTAAAAATCTCCTAAAGTATCATGGTCACATTCTTACCTTTATAAAAACTCTTCTGATTCCAAATCAAGAGTGATACAATAGTGTGTGTGTTCTTACTAGGTGAAAGGAAAGTCTTACCTTATATACTTACTGCTTTTGTTTCCTGTTACAGGAATGAAGTAAGCTATGTCCCCAAGGGTCTCAATTCCCATGTTCCCTGCTCCCGAGGGGGAGGGTCTGGTGGCAAAGGCCTCTCCCTGAGCAAAGAGCTGGGTGGCTGATCCCCCCTAGTACCTGCAGCCTATCATCTGAAGCAGGATAGTGCAGTAGGAAGTACACTAAGCTTAGAGACAGAAGATGTGGATTCTCTTTCTGTTTCCACTATTTATTAGCCAGTAAGCTATAAGCAAGTCTTTTTTTCCCCCCTCTCTGACTCTCATTTTATCTATAAAGTGAAGACAATAACTTGCCTTCCTAACTCACAAAGCTGTTGTGAAGATTAAATGGCAAAATAGACAAACAGATTTGTATGTATTAAAGAATGATATGCAAATGTAAAATATTATGGCTCTGTTAACTAACAGCTCAAGAAGCTTAGTATGCAAAATCACTCTCTTGACCTTAAGCTATAAAATCAAGGAATGGGGACAATACAGTTGCTCAGTTTCTTTCTAGATATACTCTGCTACAACTCAGTGCATTTCTCTTTAGACTTCTTATTGTTTTTTTGGTTGCATAGTAGTGCATAGAACATTTTCCTTTGCTAATTTTTTGTAGGAAACTTAAGCTTTAAACTAGTAATAGTATAATATATAATAGCTGATGCATTTCCCCTCCCTATTCATAAATATAACATAGTAACTAAAACAGCTGTTTAAGAAAATGTTTTACATTTGCTATGCAATATGCATTATGTTGTACATTATAGGGAACATACTTGGATTTTTGTCCTGGTCCATGCCTTGTTCATGGGCTTCCTGCCACTCCCAACAGGTTTCACAGTAGGCTCGTATCTGTTCCAAAAGATGAAGGACTCGGATTTCACGCCTGCCTCTCTTGTCATCAGGCTGTGAGTGAATGATGTTGTGGAGTGCTGCACTGGCCCTGGCCCGAGCCTCTTTACTGCCCCGGGAATTTCCCAACAACACAGAGTCTTTGTCATTGCCATGTAAAAGCTGGATGAGGAGAGGAAGACATCCAGACTGCCGCATGGATATACAGCTGTCTTGTGAGCTAGACATAGCTAGCAAAGTTCTCGACATATCATCCTTATCATGAGTACCCAGCATTGACAACAATGAATACACCATTTCCACCTGTGGGCCAAATGAGTTTAGAAACAAAATTATAACTTTTATATCCAAAGCCAGTACCCAGTGAAGTGATGAATGGGATATGTATTGTGACTCATTAAAAAGAGAAAACAAAAAGCTTTCTGGGATAAAATAATGAACACTGTCTCAAAATCCATACAGTGACTAGAGTGAATAGTAGTTGTGCTAGTGAGCATCTACCACACTTTATTGCTCTCTATAATGAATGACAATGAATGATCTCACAAAAACATACAGTGAAGAATGGTTTAATTACATTCTTTATACAACTGAAATTTTTATTTCACCTCCTGTTTCTATAACTATAATCAAAATACAGAAAATATTTTCAATGCTTATTATTTACCAAGTACTAATTTCTCAGTATTTACTAACCCATACAGACTATTATAATGTTATTAAAATTATATGCTCTCTTCCATACATATGTAAAAAAAAAAAAGACTTCACAGAGGACCTAGTGGGTGTTGTATTGTTATACGGAAAATTGAGAAATATTATGCATGTTCAAACTATTGTATTTACTGTCGAATGCAAAGTATTAATTCCCCAATAGAGGAAAAAAAAAGATATCATAAAAATAGGGACTACAAAACCAGGATTCTTAGTCAATTTTTAAAAAGCAACTGCTAATTACCCTCTGACACCAAATCCTAAGGATTTACTTAGCAACCCACAGAGGAGGGCTGGGTGGTGGCGCACCTGGTTGAGCACACATGATAGCATGCTGAAGGCCTAGGTTCAACGCCTTGTTCTCCACCTACTGGGGGAAAGCTTTGGGAGTGGTGAAGCAGTGTTGCAGGTGTCTCTCTGTCTTTATCCTCTCTATCACCCTCTTCCCTTTCAATTTCTGGCTGTCTCTATCCAATTATTTAAATAAAGATAATTAAAAAAAATAAAAAAGCAACAAGAAACAGTATTTAGTTATTCTGGACAGTAGGAAGTCTCTTTAAAGATAGAGGATATTACATAAAGAAATGTATCACCTTTATAAATTAGTGTTCCTTAACAAGGGGCTATTTTGCCCCCTGTACAGGACAATATCCTGGCAATATCTTGGAGATATTTTTGGTGGTCACAATGGCAGGAACTTGTAGGTAAAGATCAGGGATGCTGATCCTACAATGCAACAAAGATTACCTAGCTAAGAGTGTTGAGGCTGAGAAACTCTACACACATATTCTTAGATATGAATGCTTCAGGAAAGCAGTACAGACAGGCTCTATCACCAGTGCACACAACTTACAACCAGGCTGAACCTAACTTTTCTCAGTTGCAAAATGCAAGAATTTATATAATAGGGTTTTTCTGTGAAGACTAAAAGAAATAATAAATGTAGAACAGTATCTGACATTTAAAATTTAGTACAGTTTTATTATTTTTCATACAGAATTCCTTCAAAAGGAAATAGTGTTCTAGCTGCCAGTACAATAGAACTGTTGAATGCTAGGATATTTTCTATACAGACAAAAGTTTGCAATGATATTAGACAGGTGTGTAATTAAATCCATTATAATTACACAATAGGAACCCCTCCTTTTTTTTTTTTTTTGCTTTAGTTTCCTATTTAAACCAGAAGAAAGACTATTTCCCATGGCTTTTGAGAAGATTTCATAGTATATACTCAACTACTGGCAGTCAAGGACATAGTATTAAGTTGCTGACATACAGAGGTTCCAAGTAGTAGTGATTGTGAGCTAGAGTAAGTCTCATAATTAAATAATATCTTTGGTTATTCTATATTGTATTTCTTTAAAATATTTTAAATTATCTTTATTTATTGGACAGAGATGACCAGAAATTGAGAGGGAAGAGGGTGCTAGAGAGGGAGGGAGACAGAGACACCTGCAATACCGCTTCAACACCTGCAAAGCTTTCCCCCTGCAGGTGGGGACTGGGGATTCAAATCTAGTCCTTGTGCACTATAACATGTGTGCTCAACCAAGTGCACCACCGACTGGCCCCTTATATTGCATTTATTAAGTCACTATTTATCTAGAAATGCACTTCCTAAGAGACGTTATGTTATTAAAGTAAACAAAGAGTATGAAGAATATATGAAAACAGCTAATGAAATTACTTAAACTGAAAATATATTGTTTAACAATATTAGAATTTCATCTTTGTCAATATTAAAGCTTCTGCCTTTAAAATAATTACTTTTTCTTTTCTTTTTCTTTCCCTTTCCATTTGACACCTGTAGCACTGTTTCATTGCTCCTAAAGCTTTGCCCCTGCAGGTGAGGACCTGGAGCTTGAACATGTGTAATGTAAGCACTCTACTGAGTGGACTACCATGTGGCCAAAAAAGCTCATTCATCAACATTAGATAGTATCCAATCCACTTAAATATTTATTACTCATTATATCTAGATAATGCACAAAATAAATTAAAAAGCAGTCAGTCCCTGTCCTGTAAATAGAGAGTTTCACACAGATCACAGTAATTCAAAGGAGGTAGATAGACTGCAGGAGGAGGCAATGAAGTCCTGGGAATCAGAAAACACTGCATAAAGAAGTAAAGCTTGAGAAAAGTTCTGACAACCATTCTGCAGTGGGGTTGAGAGTAGAGGGCAAGGGAGTCGGGCTGTAGCGCAGAGGGTTAAGTGCACGTGGCGCAAAGCACAAGGACCGGTTAGGATCCCGGTTCAAGCTCCTGGCTCCCCACCTGCAGGGGAGTCGCCTCACAGGCGGTGAAGCAGATCTGCAGTTGTCTCTCTGTCTATCTTCTTCCCCTTCTCTCTCAATTTCTCTCTGTCTCTATCCAATAACAAATAAAAAAAAATTTAAAAAAAAAGTAGAGGGCAGTACTGCAGACAAAGCACAGAGAAAGAAAAATCACAGGCAAGTGTTTGAGAAGCAACAAGTGAGCTTGTAAGGAGTTTAGGATACTTGCAAAAATGGGGCCAGAAAGTGACAGTTGATAAAGAATAAAAAACTAGTTATTCGAGTACTTTTTAAAGTCCTTATTTCCATTTAGATTATGATTCTTTGTAAAAAAAAAAAAAAGTCATCAGATTGATGACTGGATCAGAATTCTTTTTTTTTCTTTTCTTTCTTTATTTATTTATTCCCTTTTGTTGCCCTTGTTGTTTTATTGTTGTAGTTATTATTATTGTTGTTGTCGTTGTTGGATAGGACAGAGAGAAATGGAGAGAGGAGGGGAAGACAAAGAGGAGGAGAGAAAGATAGACACCTGCAGACCTTCTTCACCGCCTGTGAAGCGACTCCCCTGCAGGTGGGGAGCTGGGGTTCGAACCAGGATCCTTATGCCAGTCCTTGTGCTTTGTGCCACCTGCGCTTAACCCACTGCGCTACAGCCCGACTCCCCTTTTTTTTTTTTATTTCAGAATTCTTATCTAATTGGATTTATAAGACGAATGAAGAATGTGTTAGCAAAGTACTTATTAGTGGCCAGGGTTAATAATCTTGTGCTACCTTGGTTCCCAGGTGACTAGTCAGTCTTCGAGGAGCGGAGTGTGTGCTGCTAGAACTCAAAACACTGGCAGTTTCGTGATCCATTCGCACAGCTGAACCCTAAAAATTAAGCACATTATAGACAGCATAATTTAGATTACAGACAAATATAGCAAGTTTCAGAGTAAGGTACTCCCCACAATAAATATTTTTAGGGCAAACAATTAAATGTACCATTATAAGTATAAAAGGAGCCAGTAGACATACATGATACCATGCATGAGGACCTGGGTTCAGGCCTCTAGTCCCCACTTGCAGGGGCTGGAGTAGGTGTGGGGAGAGCTTTACAAGTGGTGGATCAGTGCTGCAGGTCTCTCTTCCTCACTCCCTCTTAATTTCTGTCTCTATTAGAAAAAAAAAGAGAAAGAAAAGAAAAAGAAAATGGCAACCAGGAGTAGTGGATTCATCCTGTAGGCACCAAGCCCCAGCAATAATCATAGTATTAAATTAAAAAAAAAAAAGGGTGACCATCTACATAAGTGCTCAAAATGTGAGTGTGTGTATATATGTAGATCTGTATACATATATACACAAACATATTATCAGTAAACTTATTTAGGAGAATTTAATGAAAAACTAAAATGAACTCTGTTGCATAAGAGTGTGGAAGTAACTAAACACTGAAGAAATTCTATGAGTAATTTTTTTTTTCAAGGAAAAAGAAATGAAACCATATTTAAGCAAATATAGGGTAACTGGCAGATAGCTCCAGTGATTAATGAAATACTCCAAATTACCACAAAACTAATTGCACTTAGTATAGTTCAAGTGCTCCAGGAGCTCACAGTACAGAGAGAACTGCCTAAAAATTCTATTGGAGAAAGACATGAAAAAACAAAACTGGAGAGTGTTTTGTAGAAAAATATGGGGAGTGGGGGAGTGCGGTAGTACATCTGGTTAAGCACTCACATTACTATGCTTAAGGATCTGGATTTGAGCACCCCCCTCCACCTAAGTGGGGAAACAGGTACTGCAGGTATCTTTCCTCCTCTCCATCATCCCTCCCCTTTCAACTTCTCTCTGACTTATCAAAGAAAAAAAAAATAAATAAAAAAGGAAAAAAAATGGATGTTGGGACAGTGGTGGATTCATAGTGCTGGCACTGAACCCCAGCAATGACCCAGGAGGCCAAAAAGAAAAGAAAAATATGTGGGTAGAACACAAGGTGTATGACAGGAGATAAATACTAGGCTGAATTATTAAGGCTCTCATATGTCTTCCCAAAGACACTGCTTTCAAAATATCAATGTTGCAGAGCTACCAGGCTTTAGAACAGCATAGTCAGACTTATGGCTTTTTTTTTTTCCCCCACCAGGGTTATCACTCGGGCTCAGTGCCAGCACTACAAATCCATCACTTCTAGTGGCCACCCCCCCTTTTTTTTTTTTTCTATTTTATTTGATAGGACATAGAAAAACTGAGAGTGGGCAGAAAGACAGAGGGTGAGAAAGAGAGACATCTGCAGACCTGGCATCCCTGTTCATGAAGTGTTGTCTCCCCTTCAGATGGGGAGCAGGGGCTTGAACCCAGGTCTGTGTGCATGGTGATGTGTATGCTCAACTGGGTGCACCACCCCCACCCCCATAATTATGTCTTAAAAGAAAATACAAGACAGGATGGTAGAATACGGAGATCACAGGTGGGAAATAAGGAAGGAGGTATTTTTAGTAGTTGATTTGTTTTGAAGGAACACCATAAGGAAGTTCAAACAGGAAAGTGGGATTTTGTATATTTAGGGTTAAAATTAATTGGTTAATAGACTGGTATTCAAGGACAATTTATAGGTACTGATCTTGGATAAATATAAATGTGCAAAACCTTGAGCTCTGCTGGCCGGGCAGTGGCATCTTGGCTGTGTACCCATATATTAGCATGTATCAGTGCCTGGGTTCAAGCTCCCAGTCCCCACATGCATGCTTCAGGAGCAGTGAACTAGTGCTGCAGGTGTTTCTCTTTTATAAAAAATATTTTTTTCAAAAGCTCTAACCCTATGTTTTTAGAGAGCAAAAAAGGGAAATGGGGGGTATAACAACAAAGCATCACCCTGTCATCCATGAATTCCCCTGCTACTGCCCATGGTGCTTCCATGTGATGCCAAGAATCAAACTTAGCCCTCAAGCCTGATAAAGCATAAAATGTCCTTTTTGTTGTCACTGGGGCTTCACTGCTCTAGGCCAGAAGGAAAGAAGAGAAGAAAGATAACAATGCATAAGGATACACTGCACCAAAGTAAAAAAGGCTTTGGGGTGGGTGTCTGGGGAGGGTTCAGGTCCTGGAAGACGATGGCAGAGGACCTAGTGTATTAACTGTCAACTGCAAAACATTAATCCCCCAGTAAAGAAATTTTTTTTAAAAATCCACCAGGATACCAACAATGTAGTTCTCACTAGTGCTGTCCATACTACTGCTAAACTGTGCTGGAGATTAAACTCAGGACTTCATGTGTAATATGGCAGATGCTCTGCCTACTGAGTCATCTCCCAGTCTTCCTGTTATGGTTTTACTGGCTTATATTCCCTATATTTATAGTTTTTTCTTTTTTTTTTTTTGCCTCCAGGGTTATTGTTGGGGCTTAGTGGCTGCACTATGAATCCACTGCTCCTGGTTGTCATTTTATTTCTTCTATTTTATTGGATAGGACAGAGAAATTGAGAGGGAAGAAGGAGACAGAGAGGGAGAAAGCCAGACAGACACCTGCAGACTTGCTTCACTGCTTGTGAAGCAACCCTTCTGCAGGTGAGGATCCAGGGGCTCAAATAAGGATCCTTGCACTTCATACTATGTACACTACTGCCTGGCTCTGTTTATAGTTCTTATCCCCTAATGATCATAAAAATTCTACCCATCACCAAAATCATTATCATCTTCAGCATCATCATCATCATTTTTTTTTTTTTTTTTTAACCAGAACACTGCTCTTCTCTCTGGCTTATCTTGGTGCCAGAGATTGAGCCTTGGATCTCTAGAGCCTCAGGTTGCTTTACTATATCAATGGTGCTACCTCCTTCTTCCTCTTCTAATTTTTAAAATATTTTAATAGTTCTTCATTTTTGAGTCAGTCTAATCTATCTAGAATTCTGATTTTAAAAAAGATAATTTTCTTTTTTTATTTTTTAGGCGGGGGTAGGTAGTGGGGATGGAACCATGAGCTTCATACATGCAAAGCAGGCATTCCACTACTAGTCTCTAATTATTATTTTCAAGTAGACAGCAAGCTTACTGGGTAGAAAGGCTTTAAAGTACATAGTAATTAGAGCATGACCCAAAGCACTCATAGCAGATCTAATCTAAGCAAATAATATTCATTTTTACTACATAAAGTTCCTTAAGTATACCAAGTAAGAACCCAAATGAACTATTTAAATAGAACAGCTTCTGTCCTAATTACTACAGTTTCCCCAACATGTTAATAAGTAATAATTAAAATGAAGCAACATTTTCTTTTAAACTCAGTAAAACTTAATTTACATACTTAAGTGTGAAACATGTTAAAGCTTTCAATTTTAATAGACTATCATGAGTATGGTCTTGTTTTTTTCTTTCTTTCTTTCTTTTTTTTTTAAATATCATTCAAAGCAACCAATATATAGTAATGGTTTATACCAACAGTAAAAAAAAAATCTTTTAACTAATTTCATCAAATTCTATTAAAATTCTTCATTTACAACATAAAAATACTGTGGAGAATATAAAATACTCCACTGAAATATTCTGTCACAATTAAGATACATTCTAATAAAAATAACAGAAAATTAATGGAAGGTTAACAAGATAATATTTCTACATTAAAAAAAAATCAAGTTGATGCCCACAGTTTTGTTAAGAGTGATGTGATGGCAAACATGGTGAGGTAAGGTCTCTTTGCTGAGCATTAGAATAATTTCTTTCAATGATAAGATCTGGATTCCTAGATTTATGTGATCTTTATGTGTAATAGAAAAAAACCTTATTTTTAATTTTAAAAACATAAAATGTCTTTGCCATTTGCATTCTCTGACTGCATCAGAGAAAGAGCAAACCAACTAAATGCAAGCAGTAATAACTAGGTCAAATCACATGTAAAACTAAAAGGTAGCTTAGTATTTATTCTTCAAAAAAACTCTACTTATATAATTTCAGAGTGAAAAAGAATCACAACTTTGAACTACAATACTTATACTTAAGGATTTTGAAATCATTATTACTAGAGAAGATGAAGAAAAGAAAAATGATAGCATTTGGTACCAGATTCTTTTGGAGAGAGTCATTTACTAAAAGGAAAAAAGGTAAGATTTACAGATTATTCAGAGAATGAGTCATACTTTGCTTTAGCCAATAATTAAAATAATAGTAAAATAACGTATTTACCTGACCACTACCAGATGTTGCCATGCTGATTTCTGCCACTCCTTGACCTTCATTCTGCCGCTCAGCATCATGTGAGCTGGCTTCATGCTTGCTCTGAGATGACCTCTGTTAATACAGAGTTAACACGATCACATACAAATAATAGTGCACGCTTTCTCAGCCCACAGGATTTTCTCTTTCTTGTTTTTTAACATGGAATACAACATTATACAGGTTACATATACTTCGCCATCTCTAGCATGGTTGGCAGTCGACTGTTTCAGTAAGAGGAAAGTGAAGTGCGTCCCTTGAGCATTAGGGCAGCACGAGACAAAGGATTTTCTGAGGCTCACAGAAACATCATCCTCCACCAGCTGTGCTCACATCAGTATCAGGAATATAACCCAACTAGAATAAATGCCTTTTTTTTTTTTTCAAGGTCACATGGTGCTATTTAACAGACTGTAAGTATAACAGTTAAATAACAGTTAAATTATTACCAAAATCAAATTCTATTTCATATATTTATACACAGAATATATATGCATTTTCTGCTAAAAAAAGTCAGATGAAACCAACAGATAAGTTCTTAGATTCTGGCATGAAAAGAACCACCATCTGTTACATGAAATGGAAGTGGGAGATTATATCCAGTAAAAGCAGTCATTTTAAGATAGATTTCATTTAGTATAAAGCAGTCATTGTTTAAAAAAAAAGCAAAACCAGTGCAGAATAAAACATATTTTTTCCATGATCATTTATAGAAGTAATCACAACTGTGCTTACATTGTAAAAACAATACTCTAAAATAAAAATTGACGCTTAATTTTTTACTTAATAGTAAATATATTTACAGAATGACTTCCACACACAAAACTTTCCCACACCATTTAAAATGTGATTTTACTGAGGCCCTAAAGGCTCCAGGTTCACACCCCAGCGCTATCATCTGCAAAGAATAAACAATGCTCTGGTCTCACTTCCTCTCTCTCCAACATACATTGATTCAAAAATTAATTTACATGTAATATTTCCATCAACAAATTAATATATGTAGACAAAGTGCCCAGTAATAATTCAGAAATAAGAAATAGTACCATCTAAAAAGCATACTATCAAATTCAAAAAAAGAAAAGACATATATGTCCAATTAAAAGACAAAATGAGCTGAAGACCAATAAAATCATAAACATTTGGGCTGGGGAGATAACATAATGGTTATATCAAGACTTTCATGCCTGAGGAACAAAAGGTCTCAGGTTCAAACCCTAGTACTACCATAAACCAGAGCTTGTAAATTAAAAAGAAAAGAAACAAGAAAGTTAAACTTCCTTCAATGCAATGGGGAGCTGGGTTTGAACCTCAGTCATGCTGTTAATTGATTTTTAAAAAATTATTAGTGAGAGAATAAAAGAAAGTGAGAAGGGAGGGAGGGTAACTCAGAGCAATACTCTGGCATATGTGATGCCAAGGGTCAAATTTGGGATCTCATGCTTACAAGTCAGGTGCTCTACCCTTTAAACAACCTCCCAGGCTATAAATGTTAACTGACTTTTAAAGTGAAAATCTAAATGGTCACAGTTTAATATAAGTAGGAAAGGAAAAAAAAAAAAGAAAAGCAATTTGGAGGCTAAGATGTTGATGTTAACTGAGATTATAGCACTTTTTATCACAGAAGAAATTATGTAGATAAACGAAATGGAAACATAGGTAGATCTAAAAAACCTGGTGATAGACTAGATATGGTAAGCAGAGGAAGAAATCTGGTATTAAGAATTACTTCTTTGTTGCTTAGCATATCTGAGGAATTAGAGTCAGTCACAGAGATAGGGAGTAAAAAATGGAGGAAGGAGCTTTTTGAGCAGGTGGACTAATGATGAAGAGATAGGGAGTAAAAAATGGAGGAAGGAGCTTTTTGAGCAGGTGGACTAATGATGAAAGGTAGTGGGGATTATGGCTTAGGAGGAAAGGTTTATTTTTTAAATTTATTATTTTTTAAATTGTACAGGACAGAGAGAAATTGAGAGGAGAGGGGAAGATAGAAGAGACACCTGCAGACCTGCTTCACCACTTGTGAAGCGACCTCCACGCGCACACCCCACCCCACCTGAAGGTGGGAAGCTGGCAGCTGGAACCAGGATCCTTGCACTTTGTGTGCTTAACCTGGTGTGCCACAGCCCGGCCTCTATAGGAAAGGGTTTCGAATATATTGGGCTTAAGATATCTTCAAAACATTTTAGTGAGGAGAGATAAACATACAAATTTAGGAATATGGAATTCAGGACTAGAAAGACAAATTTGAGAAGTCTTAAATACTAATGAGATGGCCTTTTAAAAACATTTTTATTTACTTTAATGAGAGAGACAAAGAGAGATAGGAGCACTACTCAGTTCTGGCTTATGGTGGTACTAGGAATTGAACCTGGGAAGTCAGGAATGAGATGGACTTAGAGACAAAAGAGAAAAGAGAAATCTGACTTTAGGAAATGAATGGGGGCCAGGCAGTGTTGTGCCTGGTTAAGTGCACATATTACCAACCGTAAGGACCTGGTTCAAGCCCCTGGTTGCACCTGCAATGGGGTCCCCTTCTCAAGTAGTGAGACAGGTCTACAGGCGTCTTATCTTTCTCTCTCTATCTCCTCTGTCCTATTAAATTAGAAAAAAAAAAAAAGGAAAATATAGCCACCAAGAGCAGTGGATTTCATAGTGCTGGGATTGAGCCCCAATAACAACCCTGGTGGCAAAAGAAAAGGAAAGGGGGGTCAGGCGGTGGCGCAGTGGGTTAAGCGCACGTGGCGCAAAGTGCAGGGACCGCGTAAGGATCCCGGTTAGAGCCTCTGGCTCCCCACCTGCAGGGGAGTCACTTCACAGGCGGTGAAGCAGGTCTGCAGGTGTCTTTCTCTCCCCCTCTCTGTCTTCCCCCCCTCTCTCCATTTCTCTCTGTCCTATCCAACAACAAAGCAACGTCAACAATGGCAATAATAACCGCAACGTGGCTGCAACAACTAGGGCAACAAAAAGGGGGAAAAATGGCCTCCAGGAGCGGTGGATTCATGGTGCAGGCACTGAGCCCAGCAATAACCCTGGAGGGGAAAAAAAAAAAAAAAGAAAGAATGTAATTATTGTCCACTTGAAAGAATGAGTCTAATAAAGGCTAAAGAGGTAATCAATTAATCTTGTCCATAAAATAAAATTTCTATATTCCTGGGGGTTGGGCAGTAGCGCAGTGGGTTAAGCACATGTAGCCCAAAGTACAAGGACCGGCTTAAGGATCCCAGTTGGAGCCCCTGGCTCCCCACCTGCAGGGGAGTAGCTTCACAGGTGGTGAAACAGGTCTGCAGGTGTCTAACTCCCCCCCCCCATCTTCCCCTCTCTTTCAATTTCTCTCTGTCCTATCCAACAACGAGCGACATCAACAATAATAACAACCACAACAAGGCTACAACAACAAGGGCAACAAAAGGGGAAAAAATGGCCTCCAGGAGCAGTGGATTCGTGGTGTAGGCACTGAGCCCCAGCAATAACCCTGGAGGAAAAAAAAAATTTCTATATTCCAACTCAGTGGAGATTCCTGCTAGTAAACACACTGACTTGTTTAGACAAAGGTTAAGAGAACATAGAAGATATTTTGTTCACCCCACACCTTTTCTAGATTTTGCTTTCTCCTCACTTGGCTGTTGATGATCTGTATTCTTCCCCATTCCTTCCCTCCATAGTTATTGATGGGGCTCTGTGCCAGCACAACAAATTTACTGCTCCAGAGGCTACCCCTCCCCCCTTTAATAGACAGGACAGAGAAAAATGGAGGGGGAAAGGGACATAAAGAGGGAGTGTGAAAGACACCTGCAGACATGCTTCACTGCTTGTGAAGCTTCCCACTGCAGGTGGGGAGTGGGGACTTGAACCTGGATCCTTGCACAGGTTCTTGCATTTCGTACTATGTGCACTTAACCAGGTGTGCCATTGCCCAGTCCCCTTGATGTGTATCCTTATCCTTTATAATAACACTGTAACTGAAAACAGAGTAATTTAGTTATTAGTCATTCTAATGAATTGTCTGAATTGAATTGTACTGGAGAGTACCCACTTGGGGTAGAACTTATTGCATGTGAAATACAGTGCAGATGGTTTGGGTGTGCCCAAAATATGTAGCTAGTGCCTAAAGTAAAGGCAGACTTAAGAAATTTTTCGCCTTAAATGTGGGGATGTACAGCTATCTCTGGATAGTGTCAGAACTGAATTGACACTGGCTGTAAGAGGATTGGTGTTGGTACATGACCAAAAATAACTTTAAAGTTTTAAGAAATTGCTACCTTATTTCACAGCTTCTAGTATGTTGCCGTTCATTTGACTAGAAACATTTGTATTCCTTTTTCTTTCTGTGAACTTTGTTTTCCTTTCCTTCACTAAAGGGTTTTAGGATTTTCTTTTTGCACCAAGTAGTTTATAAAATTTCATTATGATATGCCTAGTGTGAGGTTATTTTCACCTGTCATGTTGGATAATGACAAGAATATTTTATCTAAACAACTATAACCCTCAGTCCTGGTGAATTTTATTTTTTAAAATTTATTTCCCCTTTTGTTGCCCTTTTTTTGTTGTTGTTACTGATGTCGTCATTGTTAGATAGGACAGAGAGAAATGGAGAGAGGAGGGGGAGACAGAGGGGGAGAGAAAGGTAAGACACCTGCAGACCTGCTTCACCGCCTGTGAAGTGACTCCCCTGTAGGTGGGGAGCCGGGGGCTGAATGGGTATCCTTACACCAGTCCTTGCGCTTTGCACCATGTGTGCTTAACCCGCTGCACTACTGCCCAACTCCCAAGGAATTTTATTTCTATGATTTCCTTCCTCTAGCTCTCCATTCTATTTTTTATTTGGATATTAGCCTTCATAGAATAATTTTTCTTTTTAATCAAAGCACTGCTTAGCTCTAGTTTATGTTGGTGCATGGGAATTTAACCTGGAGCTTAGGAACCTTAGGCATAAGAGTCTTTTTGCATAACCACTATGCTATCTTCCTTGACCATAGAATGATTCATCTTTTCTATTTTTCACATTTTGTTAAATTTTGTTAAGAATTTATCTCCTCACGCTTCTACTAAGTCTTTCATTTTTGCTTCAACAAATTAATCTATCAATATATAAGAGCACTGTTCAGCTGATTTATGGTAGTACCAGGGATTGAACTTGGGAGTCTCAGGCATGAAGGTCTTCTTGCAAAATCACTATGGTATCTCCCTGATCCAGAGCTTTGCCATTTGTGTGACCCAGGTTTAAGCCCAGCCCCCATCAGATAGAAAGAAGCTTCATTTGAAGGAAGCTTTGGTGCTGTGGTCTCTTCCATTTTCTCTTTAAAAGCAAAACCAACCCCCTAACCCCCACATACACACACACACAAACTAGAGCACTGTTCAGCTCTGGTTTATGGTGGTGCTGGGGACAGAATCTGGGACCTCTGCTGCCTCAGGCATGATACTGAGTTATGGGGAGAGTCATGACACATTTTGCATAGAAAAACACAGAAACATATGTCATGACTTTTCCAGCAGCCCAATTATTTTTGCACAACTACTATGCTGTCTCTCTAGCCTTTGCTTTCACAATTTTAATTCCCCCAAGAAGACTTTTGTTGATGTGTTTTCCAAGATTGTGAGGTTATAGTGGTTATACAAAAAAGACCTTCATGCCTGAATCTCCCACAATACACCTACCACCACAGTTCTGTGCCTCCACTCTTCCAATGATAACCACCAATACTAGAACAGTTTTAAACTTTCTAAAGGGTGTGTGTATTTGTGTCATTCTTTATTACTTTGTGGACACATTCTCTTTTTTTAATCTGAGATTATTAATGTTAATTAGTTCCCCCCAACCCCCACCAGAGTACTGTTGAGAACTGGCTTATAGTGGGGATTGAATCTGGGACTGGATCTCAGGCATGAAAATCTTTTTGCATAAACACTATGCCCTCTTCTTGTCTCATATTAGTTTCACAAACATTCCTTCTTCTTTTCTTCTTCTTTCTCCTTTTTACTAGTGATTTAATATTGATTTACAAATTATAAGATAATAGGAGTATAATTCCATGCATTTACCACTACCAGAGTTCTGTCTCTCTATCCCCTCCGGTGGAAACTGCAGTAGTTCTCCAAGGTCACCAATACAGGCTGATTCTATAACTATCTATCTATAACTATGTGTGTGTGCATATATATATTTTACCCCTACACCTATTACTACTTCCAAGTGTTTTCCTTTTTCCTCTTTTTGCTCAACTAAGCGAAAATGTGCCTCTCTTCCTCTTGTGTTTTCCAGATTTGATTCCCTTTCTTTGATGGTATAAAAACAAGATTCCTGGTGACTAATGCTTTGGGTCCTGGTGGAATGGGGGTATAAAGCCCTCTGGTTTACTTTCCCTATAGTTTACTCTTCTGGAAGTATGGGTCAAAATTTTTTTGGGGGGGTACAGAAGATGACTAACATTTTTCCTTTCTACACAGTATCTATTCCTATTAAATGATTTTTTAAAGATGATCTTTACTTGTCCATGTGTTCTTACTGAAGTTTGGTTGGCTATTTATTTAGAAGTGGCATCACACAGAATGAAAACTTGAAAATAGTGTTAGAACAATAGCCTCAATTACAATACACCAGAAAATGGAGAAGGCAAAGTCTGATAATCTCACATAGCTTTCAGCAGCAATGCACCATGTTGACACATTAACTCCATGTTTAAAATCCTATGAAAAAGTTAAATGAAGTTTCATGCCTGAGGAAAAGATGGTCTTATTGTATTATATCTTCAGATCTTTTTCCTTGAGCTTGCACAATTTCTTACATAAAATGTTTCCAGAGACTTACCTATACTGTAAAGCCTGGATTCCACCAAGGGTTTAGCACTCAACAAATAAGCATTCACTTCATTCATTTAAAAAATTTTTATTTATTTGATAGATACATCCAGAAATTGAGAGGAAGGGGGGTAGAGAGGGAGAGAGACACAGAGACAACTACAACTTTTTTTCACCACTTACAAAGCTTTCCTCCTGCAGGTGGGGTCTGGGGACTTGAACCCAGGTCTTTGCACATTGTAACACGTGTGCTCAACCAGGAGTGCCACCACCTGGCCCCTTATTTCTTTTCTTTTTTTAGCATGAAACCCTTATCTGCGATTATACCAGCACAGACAATATAAAAAACCCTTTCCCCCCAAAAAAACTCTTCATTTTGCTCTTTTAAGAATCAATCTCTTTTGTTCAACTTCAGTGTTTCTAAAGGCTCTACCTTTTATTTTTTAATAAATACATTAAAATTTTTTTTATTATTTTTATTTATTTCCTTTTGCTGCCCTTGTTGTTTTATTGTTGTAGTTATTGATGTCGTCACTGTTGGATAGGACAGAGAGAAATGGAGAGAGGAGGGGAAGACAGAGAGGGGAGAGAAAGATACCTGCAGACTTGCTTCACAGCTTGTGAAGCGACTCCCCTGCAGGTGGGGAGCTGGGGACTCGAACCAGGATCCTTACTGGTCCTTGTGCTTCGAGCCATGTGCACTTAACCCACTGCGCTACCGCACGGCTCCCAAATACATTTTTTAAATCTTTATTGCTCATTATAACATGTGCGCTCAACCAGGTGCAGCACCACCTGACTACCATTTTTTTTTTTAAAGTAAATTTTCATTCTTGTCCCTTCATATACAGAAGTAACAACCAACCACTTAATTTTATAGTGTAAATGGGCTGTTTTATAACTTTCTACTGCTAAGTTAGGCATTATAAGTTAGGTTCTATGCTAAGTTAGGTTCTCTATACTACACCAGAAAAGGTTTATTGGCTTTTTAGCTTCTCAAATTGTACTATTATTATCTTACCAGGCCTTTTGTGTCTACTAAATTTTATCCTTTTACTGTACATTTACTGGAGTTTGTAGAGTAAATGTCACTAAATGTGTATCATCAATTCTTACTATGGTGTATGCACAAGGTGATAGCTTATTTTAGTTGATGATAGCCAGACTAGGTTATTTGATTAAATGCAATTTAATAACTTAAATAAGATATCTGTATCTATAAATTTAAATTGCCAAAGAGTTGTGAATAAGCTAAAATAGTTAAAGTTTTTGAGAATTTAACTTCATGGGGAAAAAAAGTATCTCAATTCTCTAGCAGAAATCTTTCTTTCAATGATGCCACATTAATTATTTACATTTTATTATCTTAGATCAACTACCTACATTTACACCTGCAAATAAAACAGACAATATACTAACCTCTGTTTCTGCTGCTTGGGACTGTAAAAGCTGTCGAACACGAAGTATGTCCTTCTCTATTTGTTGAATTCTGGTTACTCTTCGCTAAAATAAATTAAGTGACCATATTAGATCTGTTTTTATTAAAAAACGTTACTGTAAATAAATATAAACAGGTTATCATTAATAGTTTAGTGTCATGTCAAACCACTCTTCTTTTCATCCCCATGACACATTGAAATCAGTTCAATTTTTAAAGCATCTAATTTTATACAACAGGTATTTGGATCTGCTTAGAGAAAATGTACAAACACCAGTCATATATTAAATTGTATGTGTGTAAAAATGCATGTAATGTGAAAATCGGTATTTAAAAGTTATTTTCAAATAAAGCTTGAAAGAGAAAATTACTTCTGAATTCACTCTTAAATCAACTCACATGCTAATACTGTAAAATGAACTAACAAAATTTTTTTTTTTAATTTCCTGTTTAACAGAGAACAGAGCACTGCTCTGGCATACACTGTGCCAGGGATCAAACTAGGGAACTCAAATAATTCTTGTGCTCTTACTGTTGAGACACAACATAGTGGATTTATATAAAGATATGACTACAGAGGAAAAGCACAACTGATTCAGTTTAATAAACAACAGGGTTTAAACAGGAGGATTAACTGTCTCCAAAATTACTCTTATTACAAATCAGTAGTACTTATCAGACTTTCCTTTTTCAAACACTGCAGTTAAGTATTGTTTTATTCTAAACATAAAGATTCCATAGCAGAGATCTTGCTTTTCTCATTACCTTGACACCATCAAGTGAACACAAAAGCAATAACTACAAATCAGCAACATTAAATTAAAACAATGCTGGAAATGTGTTATTTAAAAAACTGAGATTTTGCTTTAATTTTTAAGATTTCCCACTAAGGGAAATAGGAAAACCCCAAAACCATTTAAATATGGCAACCTAGTAAAGTGAAATTTGAAATTAGCTCTATGACAGATCAAACACAGGTTTTAAAGATAGATACTCCTGATGTTGTACAACATTTTCTGCAACGATTTTGTAACCAATATGCTGATAGTGAGGTATTCAAAACTGCATTAGAATATTTTATGAGGTGGGGAGGTGCTCTAAACAGACTAATTTTCAACTTTTTCTTTTTCCTCATTATTATCACAAGGATCGCTAGGGCTTGGTGCCTATGTAATAAATCCACTGCTGTGTGTGTGTGTGTGTGTGTGTGTGTGTGTGTGTGAGTGTGTGTGTGTGTGTGTGTGTGTGTGTGTGTGTGTGTGTGTTTCCCCCAATCCCTCTATCTGATAAGACAGAGAGAAATTGAGAAGGGAGGTTGAGGTGAGGGGGGAGGGAGAGAGAGAGAGAGAAATGGACACCTGCAGCACTGCTTCACCATTTGTGAAGCTTCCCAGCCTGCAGGTAGGGAGAGGGACTTGAACCCAGGTCCTTGTGCATGGTAATATGTATGCTCTACTAGGTGTGCCACTACCTACACCCCTAATTTTCAACTTAAAAAAATTATATGCCATATGAATAACAGATTTACAGGCATATCCAGTGGATAAATAATAAAAATTTGGGAGGTTGGGTGGTAGCATAGTGGGTTAAGCAGACATGGCGTGAAGCACAAGGACCGGCGTAAGGGTATCAGTTCAAGCCCCTGGCTCCTCACCTGCAGAAGAGTTATTTCACAGGTGGTGAAGCAGGTCTGCAGGTCTCTCTCTTTCTTTCCCCCTGTCTTCCCCTCCTCCCCATTTCTCTCTGTCCTATCCAACAATGACAACAACATTAATAACTACAACAATAAAACAACAAGGGCAACAAAAGGGAATAAATATTTGGTAATAATAATAATAAAAACTCTAAGTACAAGTAATTATAAAATCATAAACTCACCTTTCATTATATCTAATTTTGCTTAAATACAGCCACAGTAAAAAATGCATAATGCAGCTTATTCTACAATGTTATGATGAGCAAAGAGAAAAATTCAAAACTGTGCTCACAAAAATCATTCCTTTCCTTTGTAATACTACATTTATGCTGGGGGCCGGGCAGTAGTGCAGCAGGTTAAGCACACATGGTACAAAGTGCAAGGACCAGCGTAAGGATCCCAGTCCGAGCCCCCAGCTCCCCACCTGCAGGGAAGCTGCCTCACAAGTGGTGAAGCAGGTCTGCAGGTGTCTATCTTTCTCTTCCCCTCTCTGTCTTTCCCTCCTCTCTCAATGTCTCTCTGTCCTATCCAACAACAATGACAGCAATGACAACAATGATAAACAATAAGGGCAACAAAAGGGAAAAAATAGCCTCCAGAAGCAGTGGATTTGTGGTGCAGGCACTGAGCCCCAGGAATAACCCTGGAGAAAAAAAAGAAAAACAAACAAATAAAAAAACCCCTACATTTATGCTGATTCTCTATCATCAGCCTACATATAATGAGATTAAGATCTAACAAATCTTATCATCTCAATTTTACACCATGAAAGCATGCTCAAAGAGAAATGGTAGCTTTCTAAAGATTTGGGCAAATATTTTCTGACTTTAAAGAAAATAACCAAACTGTATACATTGAAATATTTTATTGCTTGCCCTTTCTCTCTATATAGAACTAGTTTTCTCCTACCATTTAAGTTCTAAAGAAAAAAGTAACATTTAGAGGATGAAAATAATAGTATTAAGTTTTCTTTATGATACTGCATATCTGTACTGCCAACATGAAACTAAATTCGGATGGTTTGATGTCCACTGATGTGGATTACTGACATACATTGATCATCTGATACAACTCTTATGATTCTCAACATGAAGACAGAAGAAGCTGGTTCTATTTCTTCTCTTTTCCTATGTAACAATATTTATGCACATATGTTTAACAATAGATGCTTAATTATTTAGGGGTAGGATGTTATATGACTTTTGAAAAACTGGTTTGAAAAGTATCAGTAGTAATAAGTTAAATATAGATTAAGAATAACTCTTTAACAATTATGCATGTAAATTCCTAAACTTGATAAAGGATATCTCAAAAACAATGACTAAACAATAAACTTAGTAGTGAAATTTTAGGATTCCATTTAAAGACAAGAAAATATTAAGCAAACCAAGAAGATCATTGCTTCTATACAAACATCTATCACAGTTTTTACACAATACAAACGAAAATAAGATCTATGACTAGTAAAACAATTTTTCATTGTTTGTAAATAATGATAATTTATATGGAAAATCTAAGATCTTATGAGAAAAGATTGCTGGATATTTATTACTTGAGTAAAATTCAGTAATGTAACGAAAGATAATTCTATTCACAATAACAAAAAAAAATCTGTAAGATATACATAAAGTCACTGTTTTAAAAAAATTATAAGAAATTTTGCGGTCCGAGAGGTGGTACAGTGGATAAAGCACTGGACTCTCAAGCATGAGGTCCCGAATTTGGACTGGCAGCAAATGTATCAGAGTGATGTCTGTTTTTTTTTTTTTTTCTCTCTCTCCTCCTATCTTTCTCATTAGTAAATAAATAAAATCTTTAAAAAGCGTTAAAAGAAGTTTATGGAGGAAATTACAGAAATATTGAATGAGATAAAGTAAAATCTAAATAAATGAAGAGAATATGCCTCATTCTTGCGATATGCTTGGTTTTAAATGGTTTTACATTTAATCCCCATGTTAAAGTTTATTATTATGTATATTTATCAATGAGAAAATGAGACAGAGTTTACCCAAATGAGTGGTCAACTGCAGGTCTGGAGCTAAGAAACAGGAGATCTGGTTTCAAGGTCTATCTTTTCAGCTTAGAAAACTCAGTATTTCAAATATATAAATTCCCTCAAACTGGGCCAACCTGGTTAAGTACACACATTATGTGCACAAAGACCCAGGTTTAAGCCCTTGGTACCACCTGCAAGGGACAAGTTTCACGAGTGGTGAAGCAAGGCTGCAGATGTCTGTCTGTCTCTTGCCCTCCCTTTTCAATTTCTCTGTCTTTATCCAGTAATCAATACATAAATCTAAATTCCTTCAAATTTATAAATTAAATTGAATGTAGTTCTAATCAAAAGCTCATAAGGCTTTTCTTTAAATCAGATAATTTTTGAATAGAAGAGTAATGAACAGAATATAACCACATTTTTATAGACAATGTAGTGGTAGTATACCTGACTTTGATGCCTGAGGCCACAGAGGTCCCAGGTTCAATACTTGGCACCATGGTAAGCCAGGGTTTAGCAGTGCTGTGGTCTCCCTCTCTCTCCTGCTCATGAAAACAAATCAATTTGTTTTTCAAAGTATAAACTAAATGACAAGATATGTTCACTGCTTACCGACAGCTAACTATAAAGCATTAGAAATTCTCATAGTAATGAAAGGAAAACCAATAAAAATCATGTAGAATGCAACTTGGTAAGTACTTACACTTCAAAATGCTCATACTTGATGACTAGCAATTATGCTTTTAGGACTACACTCTAAAACAGAAGTCAACAATTAAGAACCTTCTAGCCATCTGTTTGAGTGAGTTAAATTGTACTATTATGGGGGCTGGGCAATAACGCAGTGGGTTAAGTGCACATGGCGCAAAGTGCAAGGACTGGTATAAGGATCCCATTTTGAGCCCCCAGCTTCCCACCTGCAGTGAGGTCGATTCACAGGTGGTGAAGCAGGTCTGCAGGTATCTATCTTTCTCTCCTCTTCTCTGTCTTCACCTCCTCTCTCCATTTCTTTCTGTCCTATCCAGCAATGACATCAATAACAACTAAAATAATAACAACAATATAACAACAAAGGGCAACAAAAGGGGAAAAAATAGCCTCTAGGAGCAGTGGATTTGTGGTGTAGGCACCAAGTCCCAGCAATAACCCTGGAGGCAAAAAAAAAATTGTAATATATATATATATATAATTTATAAAAAGGAAACACTGACAAAACCATAGGATAAGAGGGGTAGAACTCCACACAATTCCCACCACCAGAATTCTGTATCCCATCCCCTCCCTTAATAAGCTTTCCTATTCTTTAACCCTCTGGGAGTATGAACCCAAGGTCATTGTGGGATGCAGAAGGTGGAAGGTCTGGCTTCTGTAATTGCCACATGGGCACTGACATGTCAGTCTATACTCCCAGTCTGCCTCTAATGAGGAACTTAGGAATAAATCCAGGGTCATGCAAAAGCAGGATGTCCATGACCTACACTCCCACTCCTGAACTGAACAGCCTTCCTGAGCCATTTTTCTTTTGTTTTAGATGGGGGAGGGGGAAATAGATACAGAGAGAAAAGAATACAGCACCATTCCACCACACAGTGTCATTCATGTTGATCTTAGGTGATGCTGGTACTCACACACAGAAAGGCATGTAAGTCACACATCCTAAAGACATCATGTGTTCCACTAAATACGCTATTTCCTGGCCCTTGGTGATAGTTTTATTGAAACACTGTATGCACATTTTGCTATCTAAGGTTTTCTTGCTGAAAAGGTACAGTTAAGCAGTTGTAAAAGAGACCACATGGCCACAAAATCTAAAATATTTTTAAACCCCCCCTTAAAAAAAAACTTTATTTAGGAAGTTGGGTGGTAGCGCAGCGTGTTAAACGCACGTGGCGGAAAGCGCAAGGACAGGCTTCAGGATCCCAGTTAGAGCCCCTGGCTTCCCACCTGCAGGGGAGTCGCTTCACAGGCAGTGAAGCAGGTCTGCAAGTGACTGTCCTTCTCTCCCCCGTCTTCCCCTCCTCTCTCGATTTCTCTCTGTCCTATCCAACAACAACGACATCAGTAACAACAACTACAACAAAAAAAAACTTTATTTATTTTGATAGAGACATAAGTTGAGAGGGGAGAGGGATACTAAGAGGTAGACACAGAGACAACTGCAGCACTGTTCCACCACTTGTGAAGCTCCCCCAACCCCCAGGTGGGGGAGGGCTTGAACTGGGGTCCTTGTGCACGTAATGTGTACTCAACCAGGTATGTCACCACTTGGCCCCTCAAAATCTAAAATATTTACCATTTGGGCACTTAAGAAAAATGCAGCTGACTCTTGGATCTAGATAATTCTTGCACATGTTCACAAGATATGAGTAAGTAGGTTTATCTGTTTCTTTTTGAAAAATTATATACACATTTACTTTTTCCTTGTGTTATGGAATTCTTATTTACCATATCTCTTCGTAAATAAGAATTCACTTTTTTTTCTCACAATCTTAATTTTTCCTAGGATTAACAACATCCAATACTTTATATGTTAAGTAGGAAGGAAAGGAGTGCTTTGACAAACATATTTCCAATATTCCCACTTTATTATTTTAAACTGTTATATATACTACTGATTTAACAATTAATTGAATATTTACTGAAACATGAACATTGATTTTGTCTATTTTTGTTAATGCATTGTTAGGGAACATTTATATAAGATGTGCATAAGCCAGCATCTGAAAGACTGTTTCCAGTAAGCTCTATCAGTATTTCTCAAACATAGCTGGGTTAACAGGCCACATCCCGAGGGTACCCAAAGCTCCTAGACATTTAATGTCTTAACCTTTGATGTGGAAGTGGGTTTTCAGTAGCTACTTATCAGTAGTTACTGATAAGCAGTCCATCTCATGCTGAGTTTAAATCTATTATCTTTATTTTTGACAGCAGGGTTATTGCCGGAGCTCAGTGGCTAAATAGTTATACCAAGCTCTAAAACTATTTCTTTTCCTTTTTGATAGATGGCAAGAAGCAGAGAGAGTGAGACACATAACTGCAGCACTGCTTCACTATTCCTGAAGGCCCCCATCCCACTTCTACAGGTAAGGTCTGGCTTGAATTCTGGTCTTGTGCATGGTAATGAGCACTCTAGCAGATGCATCACTTCCCAACTGCCCTCAGTTTATTGCTGTTATTATCATTATAATTATTGTATATTTTTAAAGACAGAAACAGAGGGAAAAGAGACAGAAAGGAAGAGAGAGAGAGAGAAAGAGAGAGAGAGAATATGTACGTGTATGTGAAAGACTGCAGCGCTGAAGCTCCCTTTGATGTGGTAGAGGCTGGGTTGAGCACAGAATATAAAAGCAGTCCATCACCCAAGTCCACTATTTCACTGGCTCTTCAATTTATTCTTAAAACAGGACAATTCAGGGTAGGGGTGGGGGGGGGTGTCACACATGGGCCTGAGTGGGTGCACTCATAGGGCACTCACCTTATCCAGACCCAAAAGTTTATTTTCAAAGTTTTATTTTCTGGCATTTAAGACATTTATCTGAATAGGATGAGGTCAAGACAAATTTAAGAAAAAAGTACTATATACATATAACTAATAAGTATATTAACTCAACCTCTAGCCTCACTGTAAAATAGGACTGAAATACATCGTGGTAAGTTTACCTTAATTCTACCATCATATTACAACATAGCAGAATACACATTATATTTAGTAAGTAGACACATAAAATAGAAAGATTACACTTCAGATGTACACCAATGATTTTGAAACTAGGAAATTAACTTTTCAGAATGTAAAAGTACATTTTTATCATATATACAAATGTTGGCCCTCTCATTTATTTGTCCTTTAGAGAAAAAAATGTCAAATGTTTCCCTCATAGTTTGTCCTAAGTTTTTTTTAATCTATTTTTTGAAATAGACCAAGCAACAGCAAAGCCTATTAGTCAATCATATACTTACTTAAGCATAAAAGAACTTAATTCAATAACATATGAAAATACTTTAAAAAATAGTAAAGCTAGTTAGTATTCTTCCTTGACAGTGAAAGTAGAAATACCAGACACTCATTTTCCCAGTGTTCTCCTTGTGTGTCTCCTTCCTACTTACCTGGAATGAGGGTATTCCTTAACTTTTTTTTATATATATAATTTGAAGTGGAGTGAAATATTCTAAATATCATTACACACAACTCAATTACAAGAAGTAAAAGTCTCAAAATATAATAACTTTAGATAAAAAGATTAAAAATGTTTAATCCATTTTCCCTCTTAGGTGAACGTAGAATGATGCAAATATTGGTTATATCACCCAGCAGCAATGATATTTTTACTTTGAAATAATGCTAAAAAGAAGATAAATTTAAAAATAAATCTAATCAATGTTAATGGAGCTATCATTCACTATATTCTCAGTAGCTTTTCTCTATATTACAGTTTAATAAGTTACCTGTGCTCGTTTTTCCATATCCTGGCAAGTACCTAGTTGTTCTTCCATTGCAACTCTGATTTGTCTTGCTTCATATTCCAATTGCCTCCTGGTCATATCTGTTTGTAAGGAAAACTAAAAACCACAAATGAAATGTTAATATTACACTATGTGTTTAAAAATCAAGTCAAAGAAGCAAATGGATATCAATAAAGAAAAAAACATGTAAACGATTACATAATGATGCAAATTATTGTACATGAGAAAATTATTTTTTAAAGGTGTCCAGTCTGCAGTCCTGATGTGAAAGTCAAAGTTGAAAGGCTTAATGTTTCGTAGTCACCAGTGGCTTTAATTAAATTGTACTATTTGTTTTTTAGAGAGGGATAGGGAAGAGATGAGAGAGAAGTACTACAGCAGTAAAGCTTCCTTCAAATCAGTGGGGATTGACTGGAACACAGTTCATGCACATGGCAAAGCAGCACATTATCCAAGTGAGCTCTTTCATTGGTACTAAATTATATTTTTTTAAAAAAGATTTTCTTTCTTTTTTTTACTTATTAATGAGAAAGTAGGAAGAGAGAATGAACCAGACTTCACTGGTACATGTGCTACCAGGAACTGAACTCAGGACCTCATACTAGACAGTCTAATGCGCCACCTCCTGGGCCACAAAATTTTATTATTTAACCTAAATATATAAAGTCACTTTGAGTGAGGCCATCTTTAGTTTCCTCCTCCTCCTTTACATTTATTTTATTTATTTTGGACAGATACAGCAAGAAGCTGAGAGGGAAGGGGGAGACAGAAAAGGATTGAGACACCTGACACTGCTTCACCACTAATGAAGCTTCCCCCCCCCCCACAGGTGGGGACTAGAGGCTTGAACCCTTGAACCCAGGTCCTTACACACTGTAATGTGTGTACTCAACCAGATGCCCCATCACCTGGCTTCTTATGAGGCTTGTACCCAGATCTTTGTGCACGGTAATGTGTTAACTCTATTCAAAGTTACCTTCTGGTACCCTGAAAAGGTACTACTTTTAATGATTAAAACCAGTATATATTTTAAATAATCTTATTATTGTATAGAGGCAGAGAGAAACAGGATAAAAGGGAGAGCACGGAGGGAGAGAAAGAGAAGACACCTACAGCACTGCTTCATCACTCATGGGGGACTGGGGGACTTGAACCTGGGTCTTTGTGCATTGTAGCATGTGTTCTTAATGAGGTGTGCCACTGCCTCATCCTAAAACCAGCATTATCAATGTAAACAAACTAGAAAAATCAAGAAGCAATCATACTATACAGAAGTTTATACCTCAATTTTTTAAAATTAAAAAAAAAATTATTGCCACCAAAGTTATCACTAGGGCTCAATTATCTGCACTATGGATCCACTGCTCCTGGTAGCCTTTTTTTTTTCTTCCTTTTAAAAAAATCTTTCTTTTTACTTGATAAGACAGAGGAAAACTGAGAAGGGAGGGAGGAGGTAGAGAGAAAGACAGAGATCCGTAACCCTGCTTCACTGCTGCAGGTGGGAAACGGGAGCATGAACCCTGTTCGTTGTACATGGTAATATGGGCGCTCAACAGGGTGTGACACTGCCTGGTCCAGTTATATTTCAATTTAAAGTACTATATTTAAATATACAGACAACTTCTCCTTTTGTAAGATAAAGAAAGTGGGCAGAGGAAAATAAAGGACAAGAAAATGAAACACATATGCAAAAGCTAAGAGGGGCTAAAAGTGTGATTAGATAAAAATGACAACAGAGTTATAAGACAACAGGGCCATGAAGGGAATGGGGAAATGCTATAGATTTTTCACACTCTCTAGACCATCAGAAAATGGCACGGAGGCACATATCTGACTGAGAATAGCATTCTGTAAGCTGAAACATTCCAACTTGCCCTTTCAGTTTAAGTAAAAGGAAGTCTCAATTTTTCCATTGTAACGTACAGATAGTATTTGTGTGTGCACTTTGCATTTCTAGAAGCATATTAAAATTAGAGGTTGTAATATAGATATTCTAGTTTACATGTTACTTCCTTCCTCTATCTCTTCCCACCAGGGTTAACACTAAGGCTAAGTGCTGCATAAGTTCTCTGCAGTCATTTTTTTCTCCCCCCTTTTTTCATTCTCTTTCTTCTAGAGACATAGAGGAACAAGGAAAGAGAGGGAAACACCTGCAACACTGTTTTGGCAGTGAAGCTAGAACCTTCAGTTGAGTGCTAGGGTTTAAGTCGGGATCATCAGCATGGTAATGTGTGTGTTCGACCCAGTGTGCCACTGCCTGACCCCTATTTCTAATTTCTTTCTTTCTTTCTTTCTTTCTTTCTTTCTTTCTTTCTTTCTTTCTTTCTTTCTTTCTTTCTTTCTTTCTTTCTTTCTTTTTTTTGCCTCCAGGGTTATCACTGGGGTTCAGGCTGGCATTGCTCCTGGTGGCCATTTTCTTTCTTTTTTTTTATTGGATAAGACAGAGAAAAATTGAGAGGTGGGGGGGGAGAGATAGCAGACCTGCTTCCCTGCCTGTGAAGCAACCCCTCTGCAGGTGTTCGAACCGGATCTTTGCTCGGGTCCTTGTGCTTCATATTATGTACGCTTAACCTGCTGCAACACTGCCTGGCCTCTTGTGTTTCTAATTTATCTTTCTTTCATTCTTTCTTTTTATTTTTGTACTTCTAATTTCTAATGAGCAATTGTAACCACTGAACTATCCTTTACTTACCAAACTACTTTTTAAAAAAAAGTTGAAGATGATTTTTAAAGGACTAGCCTTGGGATGCATTGGATCGACCTTCTCGTGGTGCATCCCATGAGTACCCATTTATTGGGGAAACTGACGATCCTTCCTAGCTGACTGAATCCACATGGATCCCAGTCACTTTCAAAGCCAGCAACAAGCAATCATCAGGCTCAACCTGACGCTGTTGACTGGCTACGGAAAAAGGGCAAACGCTAGAAGAAGAAGAAAGGACTAGCCCATATTTTGTTAAGTACTTCTGTATGAAAGTGATAACCTTGTTGCCCAACATAAAGGCAAAATTTGTGAAATTTAACATATTTATGAATATAAACTATTTAAATCTGTTAATGTTGCTAAATAGTTCAGGATAATGACTTGTAGCCCATGAAATAATTCCTACTGTCTACCTGTAGTAAAGTTTTGGAAAGGGCATTGATGTATTCGACAACTTATCCAACTTGTTGATTAGCACCTGAAACAAAGATCAGTGGTCAAATAGTTCTTATTTTATCATAAATAATCATTAATTATTTCATGGGCTACAAGTCATTATCCTTGAACCAATGCCCTCATACATGGGAAACTGTATTCTTTACTGGGTGTATCACCTTCCAGTCTCTTACCCCAAAAATTGTAATGGATAATCTAAGTACATTTAAAGATGAAGTTATTAAAATCTAAAGTAGACAATATTGTCAAGTTACTTACATTTTCAGTTAAAGGAAGACTATCTATTCTTTTTGTGAGATTCTGAAGTTGTGCATAATACCAATCTTTTTCCTTTTCTTCTTTGTCAAGATCAGCAAGAAGTAATGATCTGTAATTTTTAAAAACAAGTAATGTTACCATAACGTTAATGCATGTTACCCTATAACAATTCTTATCAGTTATTTTTTAAATCTATCTACTTAAACTGATAGTAATAATGAATGAATGAAAAACATACTGACTTAAGCTATTTAAACAGAATACTGCAGTCATTAAAATTTCAATATTATTCTTTACATATTCATTTAAATAAGATAGCAACCATCTTTGCTAGAATATCTACATATTAACAAAAGCTTCTCTTATTGAATTTTAAATAGTTTCTTTTTTAATTATTTTTTTACTTATTAGATAAGAGACAGAAACTGAGAAAGGACAGGAAGCTAGAGAGGGAAAAAGACAGAGAGATAACTATAGTTCTGCTTCAGCATTCACAAAACTTTCCCCTTACAGGTGGGGATCAGGGGCTTGAACGAGGTCCTTGCACACTGTAATGTGTGTGCTTAACCAGGTGCGCCACCACCTGCCCCTAATAGCTTCTCTTCACATTCATTCATACATTCACATTTACCTACAGAATGATGATGGTTTACAAAAAAAAGATACACCAAAGCCCCAAATAAATATAACAGTTCCAACTATAAGAGGGAAGAGCAGTAATTATGAAAAAACAAAGCTACCACTGGACCCAGACACAACTTTCAGCTTTTCACAGCAGCCAAAATAATTATATTATCATTAAGTAGTAAGTCATTCTAAAGGAGAGAAACATTTTTCATTAAACATTTATTTTTATGAGTGAGAGAAAGGGAAGAAAAATTAGGACATTGATCAACTCTGGAATATGGTTGTGTCAGGGATGAGTACTGACACAACCTGGGTACTGAGACATATACGTTATGTACTCTAATATAAGGAGCTATCTCCCCTGGTCCTGAGAACTTTTTTTTTAAGTTTGTTTTCCTCTTTTTTTTTTTTTTTTAATTGTTGTAGTTATTATCATTGCTGGACAGGACAGAGAAATGTAGAGAAATGTACATTCTTTATGTAATTGTTTTAGGGGAACCTAACCTGCTAGCATGGCTTCACCTCCAGAGATGACAAATTCACTTTCAAATTTCAAAGTTAAAAAAAGTTCTCAGGGGAGTCGAGCGGTAGCGCAGCGGGTTAAGTGAATGTGGCGCCAAGTGCAAGGACAGGCATGAGGATCCTGATTCCAGCCCCCAGCTCCCCACCTGCAGTGTCGCTTCGCAAGGGTGAAGCAGGTCTGCAGGTGTCTATCTTTCTCGTCCCCTCTCTGTCTTCCCCTCCTCTCTACATTTCTCTCTGTCCTATCCAACAACAACAGCTATAACAACAATAACAATAACAACCACAACAAGGGCAATATAAATGGGCAAAATAGCCTCCAGGAGCAGTGCATTTGTAGTGCTGGCACTGAGCCCCAGCAATAAGCCTGGAGGCAAAAAATAATAATGAAAACCACAGGGTTGGGGGAGTTCATGGCTATGTAAAAGACCTTTGAGGCTCTGAGGTCCCCGGTTCAATCCCCAGCATCACCATAAACCAGAGTTGATCAGTGCTCTGGTGTCTTTCTCTCTGGGCAGCCAGTGGCACACCAGTTAAGCATACATATCACCCTGTGCAAGGACACAGGTTTGAGCCCCTGCTCCCCATATGCAGAGGTTCTGCTTCATAAGTGGTGAAGCAAGTCTGCAGGTGTCTTTCTCCCTCTCTCTCTCTCTCTATCTCTCCATCTTCTCTCAATTTTCCTCAGTCCCATCTAATTAAAATAGTTAGGGAAAAAAAAAAGGGAAAAAATGACCACTAGTAGCAGTGGATTTGTAGTGCTGGCACTGAGCCCCACCAATAGCCCTCGTGGCAAAAGAGGGTGGGCGGGGGGCGGGAAGAGGGTGGGGGAGAGAGAAGAAAAAAAATGAAATATTTAAAAAAGTAAATGAAAATCTCACAGCCTGATGTGCTTAGTAGGCCCACCATTCTTTGAAAGTGGGTTAACATGTGGAAGGTGCTCAATGTAGAGGTATATTGAGGGTTGAGGGTGCAGTGCTCCCCAGTCCCCATCACTGCATGATGAAACCAGTGGTACAGCTAAGAGGAGAGACTATAGCCTCTCAGTCTTGGCTTCAGAGAAATTTTGGTGGGCGGAGCTGGTGTGTGTGTGGGGCTGGTTTTTGTGGGGGGGGGTTGTAGAAAAGGAAATGATCTGAAAACTAGCAGGTGAACCCAGTTTGCCCTTTTCTCTCTTCCAACAGAGAACCACTTAGATAAGAGATGCCTCCATCAAAACTTAATGATTGCCCATGATTATAGGTTAGAAACTGAGTACATAGAGCTGTGCTGCACTGATCTGAAAAAGTTAATGCATGCTGTAAGACCTTCCTCCTAGGTGCTAGAAGTCCACACCTCTTCTGATGACCACAGGGCATCAAGCTTTACAATTTCTACAATACCCTCTCCCTTACCATAATATCTGAATGAACAAAGGAGAATTCTACAACTTTGGTTACAGCACATTCTTTAGGCAAATAACAGAGGCTAGGCTAAATGCACAAACAAAACAGTAGCAACCCAAGTAAAAATAGTGAATTCATTAGGGGGGGAAAAAAGTGAGCCCATAGCAGAAATTTATAGAAATGTAAAACGAGAGAGATTTTTTAACTTCTTTTTTTTAAATTTATATATTTAAGTACTATTTTTTTATTGGGGAATTAATGTTTTACATTCAACAGTAAGTACAATAGTTTGTACATGCATAACATTCCCCAGTTTCCCATATAACAATACAACCCCCACTAGGTCCTCTGAATCCTTCTTGGACCTGTATTCTCCCCACCCACCCACCCCAGAGTCTTTTACTTTAGTGAGATACACCAATTCCATTTCAGGTTCTACTTGTGTTTTCTTTTCTGATCTTGTTTTTCAACTTCTGCCTGAGAGTGAGATCATCCCATATTCATCCTTCTGTTTCTGACTTATTTCACTCAACATGATTTTTTTCAAGGTCCATCCATGATCGGCTGAAAACGGTAAAGTCACCATTTTTTTTTTACAGCTGAGTAGTATTCCATTGTGTATATATACCACAACTTGCTCAGCCACTCATCTGTTGTTGAACACCTGGGTTGCTTCCAGGTTTTGGCTATTACAAATTGTGCTGCCAAGGATATATGTATCCTGTCAGCATCTGTGTTGACTTGAAGCCATATCTGTATGTTATGCTCATTCATTTGTGTATCCACTGTTCATCACATGCACAGTGATGAGTGCACAGAGCCTGAACACTCAATAAATGTTGCATTGCTTTAACATGTTAAGAAAAAAATAAAGATAGAGCATTAACTTGAAACAAAAAAAAAAAAAAGAAAGAAAGAACTACCAGACACCATTAGGAAAGTAAATGTAATGGTAATAAGAATTTCCGAAGAGAGAAGGAAGCAAAAACCATATTCACGGAAATAGTATCTGGAAAAATGTCTAAATCTAGGGACAATCAGAACATAGATACTCAAGAAGTGGACAGAAAACACCTAAATTTCTGAATCCAAAATGATCATACCAAGACACAAGATTATAAAAATACCAAAAGCCAAGGACAAAGAAGAAAATTTTGCAGGCTACCAGAGTAAGGGAGAAGTGGCGTATAAACACAGAGCCCCTACACTTTCATCTGACTTCTCAAAAGAAACTCCACAAGCTAGAAGAAGAGGAACAACATAGTTAAAATGCTACAGTACGAAAAATGCCAGTCACAAGTACTTTACCCTGTAAAATTATTCAAGATGGAGAGCAAAATAAAGGTCTTCTCACACATATAAAAACTAATGAAGTGTGCCACCACCAGACCCACCTTAACAGAATTGTTGAAAGGAGTTCTATAATAAAATAAACAAAGTAACGCAAAGCCCTGAGCAAGGTGATAAAACAATAAAACAAATATAAACAAAAGTAGCATGAGATAATAATAAAACATAAGAGGAAGTGAACAGAAGGAGTACAATCAAATGACCACAATAAAAAAATAGTTTTAGATATAGTTTTGGGTATAGTTCTCATGGTTACTACATAATAAAAACATAGAGCAGAGACTCACAAAAGAAAAAAATAATGCTGAGATAATCACCATGGAAAACCATTCTCATGAAAAGACAGACAAGAAAATATAAAATAACCAGAAAACAAATGAAAAGAAAATGGTAGTAAGTAGGACACAAATACCAATAATTCCCGTAAATATAGTCCGCAATCATCAATAAATATACATTGGGGGGGGCTGAGAGATATCTCACCTGGTAGAGTAACTACTTTATTTTGCATGGGACCTGGATTTGAGTCCCAAATCATGGGAGTATCATGCAATGAGAAGACTCACAAGAGGTGAAGAATGCTGTGGTGTCTTCCTTCCTTCCTTTCCCTTTCTGCCTTTTACCTTCTATCTGAGACAAGAACAATAGAAGTAGCCTACTAACATTGGTGGAGTTGTGCAGGCATGAAACTAATAAAGCACCAGCAGAAAAAAAAAAGGCCTAGTGGCTAAATAAATCTTTTAAAAATAGGATCCATTTATATTATGCATAAAAGAACTTCATATTTGCAATAAAGACAAACACAGATTCAAGAGAAAGGTTGGAAAAAGGTACTTCAAGCTTGCATAGAGTAAAAGGCAGGCACTGTTGTTACAGTATCAGATTTTTTTTTTTAGTCAAACAGAGTAATAAGGAACTATAGATACTATTTAAGAAATACAACAAGAAGACATAACTATTATCAATATATACATCCAAGATGGGTGTATATACAACATATACAAATATACAAAATACAGACTAATCTCAAGTGCCACTCTGGTAGTAACACAGTAATAGTACAAGATCTTAATATCACTTAAGATAAGAGACAGATTAAAAATAAACAAATAGTGACATTAAATAAAGCCAAAGATGAGGTACTTAGAATATATGCAACAATTTCAATCCCAATGGAAATAAATACACATTCCTCTCAAGTGCACAAGGAACATTCTCAAGGACTGACTATGTGCTGAAACATAAAAAAGTTCTTAATAAATACAGAGAGACTGAAATCTTCAGTGTCTTTACTGATGATACTGATATGGCTACAGGCTACATATCAAATACAAAAAGAAAATGAGTCAAACATGGGAGTTGTAGCTCCATGAAGACTATGGAAAATTTCTTGTTAGATATCTTCTACTATGGCTTCTGGAGTTTGCTTACATATAGACATACGTTGCCCATTTTGATCACACTTCTGTATGATTCTATTTGATTATATTGCTTAAAAAATACGTATACATGCAAGTATGCAGAGGGTTCTATTTTTGCTAACATTCCCTCTTTACAAAAGCACAACCTGAAATTTAAGAAAGAAGCCTTCAGTTTTTTAAGCTGCAATTTCAGTTTTAAGGGAATTCAGGGGACGGAAGACAATTTCTATTTATGATGCATCAACCTTGGGGGGATGATGGTGAAGCTGCACACTCACATTTCTGACAACAGAGGAAGGAGAAAGCACTGTTAGCAAAATCTGAAATCCTTTCACAATCTGGGCATTGCAACTACTACAAAGATAATTATGATTCTAATAAATGGGCTTATAAAATAAGAACTAAATACTCAACTGTTTGAGCTGATAGGCCAGTGTTAGTGATGGCAATGGAGTCAGAAGTTAGAATAGGGACCTGTTTTTACTATGAAGTTTAAGATCAAATTGTGATAAAATGCTCTAGTGGGGAGCCAAGGTTACAGAGTTCTGAGTAAGAAAAACTGGTGTTAAATATAACTCACACAATAGTGCTTAAGGCTCAGAACCAAAACTAGGTCACTAATACCTAAAAGTGGTCTGCATAATTCAGTGTACTAAAGGCCTATTTAAGGGCCTGACGGTAGCACCTGGTAGTGTACACATGCTATAATGCACAAGGACCTGGGTTCAAGTCCTAGAACCCCACCCACAGGGGGAGGCCTCATGAGTGGTGAAACAGTGCTGCAGGTGTCGCTCTTACTCTCTTCCTCCCCTCTCAATTATTTTCATTTTTATCCAAAAAAATGAAAATAAAATACTAAAAAAAATATATTTAAAAGACCTATTTAGTAATTGTCAACAGTCTTTAAAATTGCTTCTGCAGATGACAGATTACATTGCATTGTCAGAAAAGCCACTACACATTTTTGTATAGAAAACCACAGAAAAGTACAGCATGACTTTTCCAACAACCCAATATATAGAAAACCCTAAAGACATCACAAAACAATTATTAGAATAAATAATTTAGAGAAGTTGCAGTGGAAACTGACACACTTAATTAGAAGGGACATATACACCCCTATGGTCATAGCTGCATTATTCACAAAAGCCAAAGAGTAGAAACAGCCTAGATGCCCATCATCAGATGACTGGCTAAATAAGTTATAGGATTTATATTCCATGGAGTAGTACTCTGCAATCAAAAAAGATGATATTGTGTCCTTTGGGACAAAAGGGTGGAACTGGAGGTGAATACACTTAGTGAAATAAGAGATTAAAAAAACAACTACCAATGGCTTCACTCATATATGGAATATAGAGATCTGATTTACACAAACCTTCCAATAAATAAATAAATCCAAACAAAACAGAAGCCAGCAAACTGTAAGACTTGTGAGAGAGAGCCTATGGTTGTTATCTTTGGGAGGTGGGGATACAGAACTTTGGTGGTGGATGTGGTGTGGAACTATACACTATAATTTCACAATCCTGTAATAGGCTGTTATTAACAAGTTAAAAATTATATATGTATAACTCATATATATATATATATGAGTTATACATATATATGTATAACTATATATAACATATATGTTATATATATATAACACACACACACACATATATGAGTTGAAAGACAACTACCAGTTTCACTCACAAGTGGAATCTAGAGAACTGATACACATGAACTTGTAAAGAAACAAACAACCAAAAAGTAAGCAATCTGTTACTTAGACTTTGTGAGAAATATGGTAGCTATCCTTGGGAGGTAGGAGTTTGGGAATACAGAGTTTTGTGATGGGTGTAATGTGGAACTATATACTGTAAATAAACTACTAATCACAAATAAAAAATTGAATAATAAAAACAAATAAAAAATAAAAGTTGCGGAATACAAAGTCTATTTTATATCTATACACTCACTAATAATGAACTATCAGAAAGAAATTAAGAAAAATATTTCATTCATAATTGCTTGGAAAAGAATAGCCAACAATAAAGTAAGCAAGAAGATGAAAGATACAAATGAGATATTCTATGATCATGGACTGAAAAATATTATTAAATTAATATTATTAAAAATATTACTGAAATGCCTAAAGGCTCCTGACTATGGGCCCCAGATCACATCAAATCAATGGGGTTTACAGTCAACAATATTTATACACCTTTCCCATATTTGGGAGCTACTATCTTCCCTGATCCAGCTTTCTGGTCCTTTTTCCAGCCATGACATCATTTCCCCAGACAATAACTTGGATCCACCTGCATATGAGATGTCAGGCTCAGAAAACAAAAACAAAAACAAACAAACAAAAACTAGTACAGTCATGGGCTCTTTGGAATATAACTAAAATAGGCCTACTATCTACAAAACGAGACCCCCAATTCTTCATATGAACTTTTCCAGCCTTTAGGTTCATGATTAATCAACAACTTTTTTAGCTGTATATGTTAACTCTTTTTCCAGCCACCAGGTTCCAGATGCTACCATGATGCCAACCGGACTTCCCTGGGCACACGACCCCACCAATGTGTTCTGGAGCACCGCTTCCCCAGAACCCTGCTCCACTAGGGAGCAAGAGAGACAGGCTGGGAGTATGGATCGACCTAGCAACGCCCATGTTCAGCAGGGGAGCAATTACAGAAGCCAGACTTTCCACATTCTGCAACCCATAATGACCCTGGGTCCATACTCCCAGAGGCATAAAGAATAGGAAAGCTATTGGGGTAGGGGATGGGGTACAGAGTTCTGGTAGTGGGAATTGTGTGGAGTTGTACCCCTCTTAACCTATGGTTTTTGTTAATGTTTCCTTTTTATAAATAAAAATTTAAAAAATGCCTAAAGGAATCTTGAGATTCAATGCAATACCTATCAAAATTCTAGCAGTATTTTTCATAGAAGCAGAATAACCTTAAATTAGTATATAATCACAAAAGATGCCAAAGAGACAAAGCAATCTAGAAAGAACACAGCTGGAGTTTTCAAGTTTATGGTTTCAACCTACACTGTTAAGTTATAGTAATTAAAAGAGAATAGTGCTGGTATTATAACAGACATAAGACACAAAATAGAGGCCAGAAATAAACGAATGTCTGCGTGTAAATATCTATGTACAATTTATGACAAAGGAACCAATGATATACAACAGAGAAAGAAAGGGTAGTCTCTTTAATGGTGCTAGGAAAACTGGACAGCTACATACAAAAGAATGAAATTGGACCACAATCTTATATTAACTAGACTTATTGTTCCAATCCTATCACAATATATAGAAATATTGAATCACTATGTTGCATACCTCAAACTAATGTCTAAGTCAATCATACCTCAATAAAATTTTTTATATTTATTTCTTTGTTTTCCCTGTTGTTGCCCTTGTTTTTTTAATTGTTGTAGTTATTGATGTCATCGTTGTTAGGTAGGACATAGAGAAGTGGAGAGAGGAGGGGAAGAGAAGGAGAGAAAAATAGACACCTACAGACCTGCTTCACTGCTTGTGAAGCGATCCCCTGCAGGTGGGGAGCCGGGGGCTCAAACCGTTATCCTTAAGCTGGTCCTTGTGCTTTGCACCACATGCGCTTAACCCGCTGTGCTACTGCCTGACTCCCTCTCAATAAAAATTTTTATGTAGATATGTTTCACATTGTAAATCTTATGTGCTTAGTTTTCTTTCTTCCTTCCTTTCTTTCTTTCTCTCTCTCTTTCTTTCTTTCTTCCTTTCTTTCTCTTCCTTCCTCCACTCCTTCCTTACAAATTTATTTTACTGAGAGATACACAAAGAAAGATTCAGAGAAACAAAGACCAAGGCACTGTTCAATTCTGGCTTATGACAGTGCTGGGAATTAAACCTGGAACTTCAGAGTCTCAGGTATGGATGTCTTTGCATAACCATTACGTTATCTCCCCAGCCTATAATCTTTTTTAGTTAACTTAAGGTCACCTGGAAGAATGCAACACGTATTTAATAAGCATTTAACAAGTAACTGCTAAGGTTTACATAAAGGCTAACAGTTATTGAATATGTTGGATATCAGACACAATTGCAAAGTATTTTTTAAAAGGTTAATTTAGTCTTCATTGGAATATCAGAGGAAGTTATTCTTATACTCATTATACAGATTATAAAATTGAGTTTCAAAAAGACTTGAATATGAAACTTGGTTTGATTACGTTAATACTTTTGCAATATACAAAAAAAGAAAATTAGTTGGAGCTAAGAACAAATAAAATAAAATATTTTATTCTAAAAATAAAGAACAGAAAAAGTAAATTAGAAATTGGGATCCATGATTGCTCAACAAATTGTTTGGCCTCATATGTTAACTCTCTTTTCAATCACCAGGTTCCAGATGCCACCAGGATGCTGGCTAGGCTTCCCTGGATTGAAGACCCCACCAATGTGTCCTGGAGCTCAGCTTCCCCAGAGACACACCTTACTAGGGAAAGAGAGAGGCAGACTGGGAGTATGGACCGACCAGTCAACGCCCATGTTCAGTGGGGAAGCAATTACAGAAGCCAGACCTTCTACCTTCTGCAACCCTCAACGACCCTGGGTCCATGCTCCCAGAGGGCTAGAGAATGGGAAAGCTACCATGGGAGGGGGGGGGGTTATGGGGATTGGGTGGTGGGAATTGTGTGGAGTTGTACCCCTTCTACCTTATGTTTTTGTTCACTAATCCTTTCTTAAATAAAAAATTTAAAAAAAAAAAGAGTTAAAAGGGTGGAAGAAATTTCAAGGGTGGAAAAAATAAAAGGGAACAAAGGAGGTCGGGCAGTAGTGCAACGGGTTAAGCACACTTAAGGACCATGTAAGGATCCCAGTTTGAGCCCCTGGCTCCCCACCTGCAGGGGGGTTGCTTCACAAGTGGTGAAGCAGGTCTGCAGCTGTATATCTTTTTCTCCTCCACTCTGTCTTCCCCTTCTCTCTCCATTTCTCTCTGTCCTATCCAATAACAATGACATCAATAACAATAACAACAAGAACAATAATAACATTAAACAACCAGGGCAACAAAAGGGAAAAAAACGGCCCCCAGGAGCAGTGGATCTGTGGTGTAGGCACCGAGCCCCAGCAATAACCCTGGAGGCAAAAAAAAAAAAAAGGGGAGCATGATTATATAGCATGAAGAATGAAGAAACCACAATACCAAGGCATCTAAAAAATAACCTATAAAGAATTGAGAATAAGATTGCTATTAAATTTCTCATCAGAGATAGTGATACAAAAGAAGAAAATAGGGAGTTGGGCGGTACTGCAGCAGATTAAGCGCAGGTGGCACAAAGTGCAAGGACCAGCAAAGGATCCTGGTTCGACCCTCTGGCTCCCCAACTGCAGAAGAGTCACTTCACAAGCGGTGAAGCTGGTGTGCAGGTCTTTCTCTCCCCCTCTTCTGTCTTCCCCTTCTCTCCCCATTTCTCTCTGTCCTATCCAACAACAACGATATCAGTAACAACAATAATAACTACAATAATAAAACAAGGGTAGCAAAAGGGAATAAATAAATATAAAACAATTAAAAAAAAAGAAAATGAGTATGAACCCAAACCTAAAAAGTATCAATAAAGTACTGCAAAGTAAATAGTCATCTACTCAAGACCTCTGCATTCCTCTAACACAAAACCAAAAGAACACGAGCTATATTATAATCACACACACAAACACACTCTCCCCTCTCTAATAAAAGCAGAATGTTTTCTATACAAAGCAGAGTAAATTCCTAGGAATGCTAGTATGCTCAATACCCTTTGCTTCTTCTTCATCTTTATTTTTATGATTTTTAAAATTTATTTATTCCCTTTTATTGCCTTTGTTATTTTTTAGTTGTTGTAGTTATTATTGTTGTTGTTACTGATGTTGTCATTGTTGGATAGGACAGAAATGGAGAGAGGAGGGGAAGACAGAGAGGAGGAGAGAAAGACACCTGCAGACCTTCTTCACAGCTTGTGAAGCAACTCCCCTGCAGGTGGGGAGCTGGGGGCTTGAACCAGGATATTTTTATGATTTTTATAATTGCCACCAGCGTTATTGCTGGGGCCCGGACATCCTGCACTATGAATCCACTGCTCCTGGTCATTCTCCCCACTTTTCCTTCTTTCTTTTGTATTAGATAGGACAGAGAGAAATTGAGAGGGGAGGAGCAGACAGAAGAATAGAGAAACTTGCAGACTTGCTTCACCACTGGTGAAGCTTCTCCTCTGCAGGTGAGTCTCAGGATTTGAGCCCCAGGTGTTTGGTAAGCCCCAGGTGAATAGTAAGGCATGCACTCAACCGAATGCACCACTGCCCAGCCCTCTCCTTGCTTCTTAACAGAACTAAAAGGGAACAAAAGAAAGAGATGGAATATTATGGGTCTTAGTTAACCTCTTGTTTCTTAGGGTAGTGCTTTCTATACTCTTAAAAATTGTCCTGGTTCATGGTATGAATTAGAGACTCATGTAAACTTGAGATCTCAAGACCACTTTTGGTTCAGATGATTATATCTATTTTTATAGACAGACATACAGCAAACCAGAGATAATATAATAAAATGTCTTTTGTATTCCAATACGGTATTCTGGACTTTTCTCATACATTAATAAACTCCAGGAAGAAAAGATGATAAATTAACAATGTTTCATTTGTGGTCACTTAATATATACAAACATATTGGAGACAGTAGTTACAATAATGAAACCTGTAGTTACTAAATCAAAGTCAAAAGAAAATAATAGCAAAACTGACTTTCAAGACTGAAAACTACAGTGGTTATCAAACAGAACAAGAAGAAGAGAAAAGATAGGTAGAAAGATCTCTTTGGTGTGCAGGCACTAGAGTTCTGGTAGTGCATATTGTGGCACATAAACAATATTGACAGGAATCTATACTCCTAAAATCTTAAATATTGTAAACCAATGATAATCAACTTAAAAGATACTAATAAGTTAAATTAAAAATTAGTTACATGTTAACTAGACATAAATACTATGATGTGTATTAATCAATGTACAGAGCATCTGACATATTTAAATTACATAGCCTAAGTCCCAAGAAATTGTCTCCTTCAAATTTTTAGTTTAATGTAAGTATAGTCAGTAGCATTTTATCTTTAAGTTAACAAATGCAAAATGCCAACTGTTAGAAATCACCAGATATACTACATAATTCATATCTTGTATTACAGAGTAACAAAATTAATAGCAGAAATTGGAGCAAGCAAGTTTACTATTTAATGAAGAAAAGTTACCTCTCTTTCTCAAGTTCTTCTAAATAACCGGTATTTTCTCTGCTTCCATTTACAAACCCTCTTCTTGGAAATGAGCCCATGGGAACAGGACTGCACTCCCCTGAACGACTAGACACAGATCCTTCCCGGCTTCCATAAGAACGGAGGGACATTTTTGACCGTAGTTTCACTCCAGGGAAATTACTGCTATCTAAGTTAAGTTCTGAATAAAATAGAGACAAGTTTTTTATATAATGATTACTTTAGTGGTATAATTACATGGCATTAATGATGAAATCATAAAGATTCACATTTATCTTTCAGCTTTTTTGGGGCGAGGTAATCATCTCAAGGGCTGTAAGATTCTAGGTTGATTTTTTTTTTCAGGAAGAGGAAGAGAAACCACAGCACCAAAGCTTCCCCTAGTGCTGGGGTGCTCCCATGTGGTATACCAGAGGTTCCAACCTGGGTTGTGTGCAAGGCAAAGCAGATCCTGCCAGGTCAGCTATTTTCCCTCCAGTCCTCAAATTTTTATCTATTTTATCACTGAGACTACATTTATAGAACAAAGTCTGTAGGAGTATTAAATTGCTAGTAAGCCGCAAACCTATACAGAAAATGGGAAGTCCTTATTATAAATGCTAATGCTAAGAGAAATTCACTTGCTTCTAGTTCAAGGTAAGTGTGACTGAAGGAGAGAAAAGATGAATCCTTAAAAACAGTTTTTAAAAATGGCCAACTGTATAGATTCAATAAAAAGGGACCCTCTGTGATTCAGTACCCTGCAACTATAATAAATAGAAAGCCCCAAATATAAATATTGAATAAAGAATTATTTTAAAAAAACAGAATGGCTAAACTTTCTGAAATAATTTTGAGTCAGGAGGAAAAAACTATGTCAAAGGTAAATTCCCACTAGACAATAATAAACTCTAGGAATCAATAGGTTGTCTCTTTACCAAAGTTTTAAAGTAAACTAAGTATACTCTCCTTGTTTTGACATTTGAACTAAAAAATAGATTTACTTATTATGAGCAAGGAGGAAGAAAAAGAGAGAGTGGACCAGAGTGCTGCTCAGCTCTGGCTGAAGGTAGTGCCAGGGATTGAACCCTCTGGATTGAACCCTCTGGAACCTCAGGCATGTGCGCTGGTGCTCTAACAGATTACAGCTATCTCCTGAGTACAACACCAGAAATTTAGGCAACAACACACAAAGGTGTTCTTTCAAAATTCTATTATATGTGACTTATAATAGGCACAGATGAGAAGATTTAGCCTGTTTATCCTGGATGTACAGAGGACTACTTCTTCAAATGAAGCCATGGGTCCAGACTGTGGCATACAATTTACTAGAAGGTCTCACCTATTTAGTGATTAGCAAAATAGCAGAGAGCTTTATGAAGAATTTTTAAAAGTTAAAGGAAAAATTTAAAATGTTTATTCAAATCAGCTAAAGGCTTAACTGATGACATGACAAATAAATAGATTTAATACATATATGTACTTTAACAATTCCATCCTAATAGGATGACTGTTATGTCAAGAAAGTCAAAAGCAACGCTCAAATCAAGGTAAGTTGTACTTAATTATACACATCTAAGGTTGACAGTTGGAGCATACAAATACTTTTAAAATAATCTACCTTTGAGACGCTCTAATAAATCAATCTGTCCAGAAGAAGCCATAGCTTCATCTTCAATACTTCCTTGTAGCTGTTTAAGTACTTCCTGTAATAAAAAAAAAAACCACACACACTGTATTAACCACACACATTGTATTTGGACAAATCCAAATAATCTCTAGACGGTTTTTAATAACCTAGTATAATTAAATGCTATGCTAATAATTATACTATCTTATTTAAGGAAAAATGACAAAACACATCCTTTTCTCCACACAATGCCTTGACCATAAATCATATGTACAAGTATTTTCTTTTTAAAATTTAAAAAAAAATTTTATTTATTTATTTACTAGCTAGAGACAGAGAGAAACTGAGAGGGGAGGGGGGAAAATAGAGAGGGATACAGAAAGACACCTGCAGCACTGCTTCACCACTTGTGAAGCTTTCCCCCTGCAGGCGGGAACCAGGGGCTTGAACCTTTGTCCTAGTGCACTGTAACATAAGCACTTAACCAGGTATACCACAGCCTGGCCCCACCAAGTACTTTCTTGTTTTTTTTTTTTTTAATTTTTAAAATATTTATTTATTTACTCCCTTTTGTTGCCCTTGTTTTATTGTTGTAGTTACTGATGTCGTCGTTATTGGATAGGACAGACAGAAATGGAGAGAGGAGGGGGAGACAGAGAGGGGGAGAGAAAGACAGACACCTGCAGACCTGCTTCACCGTCTGTGCAGGTGAGAGCCGGGGGCTCGAACCGGGATCCTTAAGCCAGTCCTTGTGCTTTGCACCACCTGCGCTTAACCCGCTAAGCTACAGCCCGACTCCCTTTCTTTTTTTTTTTATAACCTTTTTTATTGGATAGAGACGCTCAGAAATTGAGAGGAGGAGGGGAGACAGACAAAGAGACAGAGAGACACCAGCAGCACTGCTTCACCACTCACAAAGCTTTCCCCCTGCAGGTGGGGACCGGGGGCTTGAACCCGGGTCCTTGTGCACTGTAATATGTGCACTCAACCAGGTGCGCCACCACCCAGCACCACAAAGTATTTTCTTTTACTGTTAGTTTATTAGTGCAATCTAATTACCACAAAGTCTCAAATGGACATAATTCAGAGCCACTAGTTCTTTAGAAAAGAAAATTCCTTCCTTTACCCTTTTCCCATTCTGCGCCTTCAATTATATATGACTTTGTCCCTCATAACTCTTACATGCTGCTTTTGTTATTTTCTCTCTGTGCTTCAGTCTGGGTATTTCCTACTGACTTTTAAAAATATATTCACTAATTTCATCTTCTCATCGGTTCATTATGTCTGTTTTAAATACTGCCAAGTCCACCAAATAGGACAGTATCACAAATATATTTGTTTTATAATCTATTTGATTATAAACTATAGATTTCAATTGTCTGTTATATATGACTGACCTTTCATCTTGCCCCCCAAAAAACTATAATAATTATGTTAAATTCCTTGACTACTAACTTCAACATGTAAGTCATCTTTGGATTTGCTTCAACTTGTTCTTTTGATTATGTCCTTTTCCTACTTGTTTCATTTCCTATATCTTTTAACTCCCTATCTGTCATGTATGCAGTAAGTTTTAAGATGATCTGATTTTTCCTTGGAGAATCTATACATTTCACTGTTGGAGTCTGATCTTTTCTACTCAATTAGGAATTGAAACTGTTTGGAGTTGCAGTTTAGGTGAAATTCACATTTGCTCCATCTGCTAATTCCTTGAGTATTTCTCACCTCCAAATTTAGACTGAAGACATACATTTCTGTCTCTGAAGTCCTTAAAAAGCTCTAAGACCTGACATTTCTCTTCAAAGTAAATCCAACTATGTTTGCGACAAGTCTCTTTCTACTAAGAGGCTTGTGTTTCTCAAACACTGCAAGATTATGGGACATTTTCACTCTGATTTTCTAGCTCATTCTTAATCTTAGGTTACCTGACTCCAGTCCTTACAGTTCTGTCCCTTTGATGATAATCTGAATTTAGATCTTTAATCTCCTGCTTCACAAATTTAAAAATCTGAGGTGAACTTATGTACAAAATACCTCCCCGCATGGTTTTGTCTACTCTAGTATTTTATTTTGCTAACTCCATCTCTAGCATCCTTCATCACAAGACAGCATAGTTTTGTGGGGGTAAACCTGTCAAACATCTGGAGTTCTTCTAATTTTCAATACTGTACATCCACCTACAAGCTCATTAAGACCTACAATAGTTTATTTCTTCTAGTGAAGTCTGATGTCTTTGTCTCCCAATGACAAATATCAGTCTGTACCTAGAATCAGTAGCATTCCTGTGGAAGAAAAATAATCAGTGATCTAGAAAAAGCTTTTTTCTTCTTCTAAATTTTAGTTAGTATAGTCCTTGATGATAATAGTTTCCAATGACTTCGAAAGTATAATTTTTCATAGTGTGTCTAGTATTTTCTAATTGTTGCAGGAAGACTGACCAGTTGGATCTACACACCATATACAACTTAAAAGTCCTGGGGGGGGGGGCGTGGGGGTTGGCTAGATGGTGGTGCACCCAGTTGGGTTCACATGTTACCATGCACAAGGACTGGGTTCAAGGAAGTCCCCAGTCCCTACCTTTAGACAGGGACTGGAGACTTGCTCCAATAATTAACCAACTTCTAGTTTTGTCTCATCTATGCTTATCTACTTCTTCCACCTCCTGTTAGACCATGACTTATTTGAAAACATATCTGAAACATCACATTTCTTCTGTACATTTTCCAGTATGTACCTTTAAACAAATAATTTCTAGGCACAACCACAATGACATCATTATGTACATAAAAAAAAACTTTCTTAATTTTGTTGCAGAGTGTTCCTATGCCCCTGTTGTACACATATTTTCCCATCACATATGAAATATTTTGGTAATTTGTGTGTCCTATAATCAACACCAAGGAACTATCCTCTTTTGCCACTAGATGGTACTACTGCATAAATTTTAGAATCCTTAAATTATCTATCAATAGTTGAAGACATCCTTGCCTTTCTTTGGAATGAGTTAGTGATCATGAAACATGACTCACAGTTATATAATGCATTCCAAAGTCTAACAAATGATTTTGGATAAAATAACAATTGTTCTGAATTAACTTTAATCCAATGTAGGAAAGTATCTTCACAAATCAATATTCTAAGAAATTAAACAATTCTTTTAAGGAAAGATAAATAGGGGGCAAATGGTGGTGCACCTGCTTGAGAGCACATGTTACCATATACAAGAACTAGGTTTCAAGGTCCTGGCCCCCACCTGCAGGGGGGAAGCTTCATAAATGGTGGAGTAGTGCTGCGGATGTCTTTCTTTCTTTCTTTCTTTCTTTTTTCTTTCTTTTTTAATATTTATTCCCTTTTGTTGCCCTTGTTTTATTGGTGTCGTCGTTGTTGAATAGGACAGAGGGAAATGGAGAGGAATAGAGGGGAAGACAGAGAGGGGGAGAGAAAGACAGACGTCTGCAGACCTGCTTCACCGCTTGTGAAGCAACTCCCCTGCAGATGGGGAGCCTGGGATTCTTACGCTGGTCTCTACGCTTTGCACCACCTGCACTGAACCCGCTGCACTACAGCCCGATTCCCTGCAGTTGTCTTTCTATCTCCCCTTTCATCTCAGTTTCTGTCTCTATTCAATAAATGAATAAATAAAATATTTTAAAAAGATAAATAATATAAATAACCATGAGGAATGTATGGGGTTCCTAATAGTGTCACTGTACCTCTCCCTTCCTTTTTGCTCTTTTCCCTCCTTTCTCTTTAGGAATATAAAGGATAAAAAATGGTCTGGAGAGGTCATTTAAAATTATAGCAAATGCTTTAGATCCTGGGTTCATTCCCTGGCACCACAAAAAAAAAGTCACAATTCAGATTATCTCTAAAGTGTCAATATTTAAGATATATATTATATGTTAAGATGTTAACCAGGTATTATCACTGTAGAAATTTGAGTCTGTTAGAGACATTTCACTTCAGCATGAAGTTAAAATATAAGTGTAGTGTAAAATGCCTCCCCAAAGGCATTTTACAAAAGGAATTTTAGATTTATGATTTAACAAAATATTTTAAAAGTATTTTTGAGTTCTGCACTACAAAACATACTTCCAGGAGTTTTCTACAATGTAGATGAATGAGGAGTCCTGCTGGGAATTAAAATTTTTATAACTTCACACTGTTAAAAAAAAAAAGACATATAGCACATACAATTTTCAGTTGTATTGAGCAGCATTAAAATGCCAAACTTTTTTCTTTTAATATTAGGTAACTGAACTATTTTAAGTTCACCCAGTTTGTGCTAAGAAAAAGGTTATGTTTATAGTCTACTTCATTTCAAAAAGGATTGGGTAGAGGTATTTTGGAGATCTGTCATCACTGAGGGTACTATTTATCACAGAAATAGGTAATCAGAGTAGAAAAGATAGCATCTGAGTACTGAACCATAGTACTATGGAATATAAATGGTAAAAGAGTTAAGAACAGTTTAGCATTACACAGAAGCTTAAAGAGTAAGAAAGACCTCAAAAGGTATAGAGAAAAAAACAGAAGAGAAAAGGAAATGAATTAGGCTTTAAGGGTAGTGAGCATACAGGAAGAACAAGGTTAGGAACCCAGATATTAAAATAGCCAAGGGGCAGAAACAATACAAAGCAGGAAGAATTTTCTTAAAAGAGAAGGCAGTATCTAACAATTTTGTTGATTGGCAACTCCATAAAACAATTCAATTCAATGAGAAGATAATCTGCCTAAGTAACTAAAAATTAAAATAGCTAAAGTTTTATCCTCAGTCATTTTGAAATTAGAATACACTGTTTCCTATTGAAGACTAAATATTTTATAACTTTTTCTGAAAGTTATCATAACTTTCCAGTGTTATAGTAAACCTTCTGGGACTGAAAATGTCATACAAATGATCTAGTATAGAATAATGTCTGCATTGTCCAAATAAAGTCATTTATTTCCTAATGGTAGCTATAGTTAGAGCTAGGTTCTGGCACAACCAGTAACTGGACTGAGCACTGACTTTTCAGTTCAAGACTCTTTCCCACTAGGGTACGTGATTTCCTTCGTCATTGTAGCACTTACACAGAAACAAGATATGTGAACACGGAAGTGCATGAGGCCCTGTGTTTAATCCCTAGCACCAATACATATGCTGGAGTGTGCTCTGGCCAGCCTCTCAGCTATGAAATAAATACATCTTAAAATTAATCATTCATTGAGTTTTATATGAAGTCAATACATTTTATTTGAAAACATGACTGTTAAACATGACTGTTAATTTTTGAAGTACACTTAAAAAATATTTTATTTATTTATTAATAAGAGGGATAGGAAGAGAGACAGAAAGAATCAAACATCACTCCTGTACATGTGCTGCCGGGGATTGAACTCAGGACCTCATGCTTGAGAGTCTAACACTTTATCCACTGTACCACTTCCCGGACCACACTGAAGTACACTTTTAAAAGGATGATCTCACTCATAGGTGGGGTCTAAGAAACAAAGCAAAGGACAAACAAAACAGGTGAAGCATCAGCTGACTACAGCCTATCACAGCAGATTTGAGGACTCAGAAGGGCTTCAGGGAGGAACAGTACAGATGCTGAGCATCTAAGTCTTTATGATGAAACAGGATGATGATTTGGTGGAGAGTGAGATGTACTGACACCTCTGCTGGGGAAAGGTGAAAATGTATATGTGGAAATGTATCCTTGTGACAACAGCAATCCTGTAAATCAACATTCTCTAAGTAAAGTGATACTGAAGTTGTAATGACAAATAAAATACACTTTTAAGTAAGTGAAGTAACTAACCTCAGTTTACAAGAGAGATTACTGAATAAAAATGGGTAAACTAGAGTTAAAAGTTGTAGTCTTGATACCTTCATATTAGATGCCTCAGTTTCCAGTTTTGTAAGATGATTGGAATTATCTTCTAGTTCTTGTCGAAGATTTGAGTTTTCCATCTTCAGTGCCTCAACTTGCTTTAACAACTGATCATATGAAGCTGCAGCCATCCTTGGCTACCCTTGGACCTATAAGGTTAAAAAGGATTTTGAAATTCACTACCAAAAAATAAAGTGGCTGCTTGTTCACAAAGAAAGGGAAAAAGGAGCAAAGTTCTTAAGACATTTGATAAGAACTGCATTAATATGCTAGTTTTGGTCTCAAAGCAATATTGTTCAAGTAGCAGCATCTTCCTAAGAGAATGAAAGGGTCTAGGTTGAAGACAAATAAGATTAAAATAGAAGAGAATGTCAGGAGAATTGGAATACATTTGCCTTTCTACAGAAGAATGAACTTTTTATTGGGTTGGAAGCTTTTTAAGATTTTAAAGATATTTTTACCTGGATATACAAGCAAAATTTAAGAAATATAATATTGATAAGATATTGGTGACATTAATTTATAAATTTTACTGAAAACTCACAAAATTTTATTTATTATTTACTGTTATCTATAGGCTTCACCATTCCAGGCTGACTTTTCCAGACAGAGACAGAATTAGACAGTGTAGAGCGCATGCAGCCCCGGACATCTAAGGGCATCACAGACCTGTTATTGCTCAATCTAGGGTGACTGAACGTCACTTGTCCCTCTAAGAAGTTGGGGGACACTGACCACACGCTGAGCCAGTCACTGTAGCGCATGTTCAGCCCTGGACATCTAAGGGCATCACAGACCTGTTATTGCTCAATCTCGGATGGCTGACAGAATTAGACAGAAAGAAAGACACCAAAGTTTCCTTCAATCGAGCTGGAGACTGGGATTGATCCTGGGTTGTACCCATGACAAGGTAAGCACGTTATTCAAGTGAGTTGTAGTTCCAGACCAAGTCATAGAATTTTAAAGCCAGAATGAACTAATGAAATTAGGAAGCAACCTATTATAATGAATATTTTGTTCATTTTTTTTATTTGAGAAAAGGTTATATAGTCTTTAATATCAAAGAAGGTTGCATTATGAATCATTAACAAAATGGACACAAAAGCTAGCATTATATTGGGACTTCAAATGCCTGGGAAAGATAACAAATGAGAATTACTAATACTAACCTCTTTTACATGCATTCAAAAGGCTGAATGAAACGGGTTATTTTATGGCAGACATGGTCTTGGGACCACTGTGCTCAGAGTAAGGCTAAAAGATATTTAAAGAAACAAATGATTTTAGAAGTAGAAATTGTCAAAGAGAAGCAGAAACTGACATTAATTGTATGGTTATGAAAAAAGAGGAGAGAAAAAAGCCAAGTAAAAAGAGGTCCATGACGTGATTACAGAGCATTAAGAGTAACATTTAAGATATCAATTTTAGAAGATCCTGTTTTTTTTTTTTTTTTTTAACCAGAGCATTTTTCAGCTCTGGTTTATGACGGTGAAGGGGATTGAACCAGGAACTTTAGAGTTAGCTTCTTTCAGCTTATCTTTATTATTTAAGAGCAAGTTTGCATTTGAAAAATACTTCAAGATCTTGACATTAAGATACTTCTGTAACAAAACTCACAACAGAACTCAACACAAAATAAGACACAGATGGGAAACACTGGCTAGTTATAACACTATTGTGAATAAAGGAACTGGAAGGCAACAAGGGAAATTAGACTCAGGTCTAGTCAATTCTTCAACTGCTAGTGTAATCGGTGTACCCCATTATCACTAGAATAGAGAGTGTAGTCCTGGGATACAGCAATCACTTACAAAAGTCTTCATGGTTGAAAAGAATGAGGCCTAGACTTATATTTGGAGACTATAAGTCACAGTTTCAGACTTAATCATGGTTTAGCTCATTCATTTTAATTCATTTCACCATTTGTAAAATAGACATGCACTACCTGCTCTAATGTAGTCTACAAGGATACTGCTACAATTAAGTAACCAAAAGCAGGCTAAAATTAAAAAGCATTATGTAAATGTGTTATATTATGAACATTTGCCTTAGCAAAATTTCAAGTTGATCTACTATTGTAAACACCTGTGGCCTAATCAATGCCTAAGAGATGAAAAAGAGTTTACTTTCTTGTGCAAAGGATAGAGACTGTGATGTCTCCAAAGTTAAGGAGAAATTGATGAGTGTGATAAGTTTTGTTTTACACCATACTACTGAAAAGAAGATCAGGAAATATATAATTAAAAACTATGTAACAGGTGAAGATCTGACAGAACTTATTGTAAATGCTTAAAATTTTCACTTCAAATACAAAATGTGAAAGGTAATTTTACACTAGAAATAAAGTAAAAGGTAGTAAAAGAGACAGGTACACAGGTAGGCACATAGGTATATTTAAATATAAAGTTTATAAATTTACACAATCACAAAAAGAGTCTGAAGAGTAAAATGAGCAGACACTACCAAAAGTGTTCTTTATTTAGGGGAAGGGGGAGAGCAAATCCTTAATATTTAATATAATCTTACGTGGGAAAATAAGATGTTTCATTGAACAATATTCTACCTCTTATCTTTTTAGGATGTTGTAGTCATCCCTTTCTAACTCACACTTGTTTTACCTAAAATCCAAGAATCACAAATCAACTTTGGAATACTTTAATTTGGAATACAATTATAAGACTCTTAAACCTAACATATATTAACTGGAAGTCACCCCCCAAAAGCAAACAAAACTATATGCATGAAATGGTGAAAATATCTGAATTTTTCATTTTAGTTCTAGAGCATGCAAACATTCCAATTTGTTTTTCTGTAGTAGAGATACTAAAGATTTCCACATCATAAGAGTAGGGCATGGGAAAAGAAAGTAATAGTGTTATTCAGACTTTTATTTTTATGTTCACAGAAAAAAAAAAGTAGAAATATCATGCAATGTTAATACAGAGACAAAATATGCAGGTAGGTAAGATACTCAATGAGGACAAAATATGCAGTATTCATTATTACAAATTTAAAATGGGAACATTTTAAAATTAGTAGAGCTAACTTTGTTTTAGTGAGTAAAACAATTATGCTACTTGCCACCACCTTCAAACAATAGAACAAAATCTTGAGGTAATCATAAGAAGAATTACTAGAAAACTGCTATCATTCAACATACTAATACATCTAAATACAAAAAATATGTTTTACAGATTCAATTGTTGTTGAAAACATAGGAAAAGACACTTTAAAAAAGATGGTATATATATATATATATATATATCAGTCACAAAGTCAGCACAGCACTTTAATATAGAAATAAATAGTAAAGCCGGGAGTAGTAGATTAGTGGGAGCTGGGTGGTAGCACAGTGGGTTAAGCGCACATGGCACAAAGCACAAGGACTGGCGGAAGGATCCCAGTTCGAGCTCCCGGCTCCCCACCTGCAGGGGAGTCGCTTCACAGGTGGTGAAGCAGGTCTGCAGGTGTCTGTCTTTCTCTCCCCCTCTGTCTTCCCCTCCTCTCCATTTCTCTCTGTCCTATCCAACAATGATGATATCGATAATAACAATAATAATAACTACAGCAACAATAAAAACAAGGGCAACAAAAAGTAAATAAATAAATATTTTTTAAAAAGCAACAGTAAAGCCTAAGGTCAACTTATAATAATAATCAACACAGATAAAGGTGAGAATTAGAAAGGGATACTATTGGCAGATGACAGTTATAAAGCTGGAAAAAACCCAAAGCAGCAACTCAATGTTACTATAATTTAATAATGTAGTATATGTAGGGGAAAAATGAAAATTGTTCCTTTATATGAACTATTCACCTGAAAATCTGGTAATCAAGGCAATGTGTGAGGTCAGGGAGGCAGTTCAATGGTAGAGCACAGAATTTGTAAGCAAGTGGTTCAAGTGATTTTTTTTTTGTGCTGCATATGCCAGAACTGAGTGAAGCAATAATCTCTCATATAAAAACTTTTTTTTTTCAGACAGTAATTTTATTTTAAGATCAAAGCACTGTAATTTGAGGAACACAGATCTGGCTAGAAACCCAAAGTGTACCTCAGGGAGGGACATAAGTCACGCTTAAAATTCTTTTATTCAGACGGAGAGAAAGGAACACAGAGATATCAAAGCACTGCTTTGCTCCATCACCCCGGTCTTCTACCTATCTTGGTCCTTTTCATTTTCATGTGGTGTTGAGGATCAGATTCAGGGCATCACACATGGGAGGCACATGCTCTACTGCTCTGGCCTCAATCAAGGTTTTTGAAGAGAGAAAATAAATGAGGTAATAAAGTAATAAATAAAGGACCACATGGTAAAAGCTGACTTTTATCAGTCCTTTAAAGCAGAATATTCTTGTTAGCTTCTTGGAATGTTGGTGGTTTTGTCCAGCTCAATGGCCAGACTCAGTTTAAACAAACAACAACCAGCGCCCCCACCCCCGCCCCAGTGGCTACCTTGGCCCCATTTGAAAAACGACTCCATATAAGTTAACCTTTCACATTGCCCTCTTTTGATTGAGACCTTTCTCTGAAAGGATCACTGATCAGTATTGGTAAGCATTGCTGACCAATCGTTACCTGCCTGGCTTTTGGCTTTTGATTCTTTGTTGCCAAATCTTATTCCCAACATGTTGAGTTCCACATTAGAGGCAAAGTGGTTTCACTGGGAATGTTTAGGTCACAAAAGCTATCAGAGCAGAGAAGGCTTAACTGTTCAGTTCCTTTGTATCTTCTGTGGTTCCTTGAACTTTCTCACATGATGATGGCTCATTACAAGCATTAATAATCATTTCAAAGCACTGAATTATTTTATCTTGGTCATTTCAAGGCGCTGAGTTACTATTAACCTAGCCTTTTTAATTTTTTTTGGTCAAGCCCTATGCAAGAAAGACAAAAATTTACAACAAAAATTCCTATAAGGGCCCGGGTGGTGGCATACCTTGTTGAGCACACATGTTACAATGCACAAGGGTTCAAGCCCCAGGTCCCTACATGCTTCTCTCCCTCTCTATCTCTCCCCTCCTCTCAATTTCTGGCTGTTTCTATCTAATAAATCAATAAAGATAAATTAATTTTAAAAATTTCTTTAGCAAAATGTTAAGTCAATTCTGGAGATTCAGACATGTCTTCATTTAGAAGCAATGCCTTGAAAGCAGTCAGGTAAAGTGGCAGAATCAAGGGTTATCACTGAATACTATACTTAAACTTTGTCATACACTTTAATTTTGTCTAGTTCGTTTATACTTTGCCAGAGGGATTTATCCAAGTACAAGAAATAAATTATATAATAAACCTCATCTTGTACAAGGACGTAATCAAGAGCAATTCTATTGTCTTTTACAACACACACACAGAAAGCCAAAGATTTTCCTTGGGTGGCTATGGTTTTAGCAACAGATTTCGCAATAAAGTTTACTGATTGAGACAATTTTCTAATTGTGTATTTATTCCATGCAATGTCTGCACAACAGAAAACAAAACACAGCATCCTGTTGACCATTGCAGTTTCACTGTGTTTGATATTGCCAGGTAATGTACATCCTTGACTAAGCTTGCAATCAGTTTCATGTTGTATTCTGTGATGCACATTTTTTTAAGCAAATTCAGAGACATAAGAATCAAAATTTCACTTTGAAATCCAATGAAAATCCAAGTGTATTTTATTTGTGACAAGTTTCCAACAGCTAAATCTAGCTGCTAAAAAAAATAGAAAAGTAGCAAAACCAAAATCACTTTATACCAAATGAAGAGGCCTGATGATGAGTTTCCATTTGATCATACAACAAAATAGGCGTTACCAAAAATTCAACTGTGCTAAAGGAAGATACAAGAATTCAGTATTCAATCCAGTTTACCAGCATAAAGCAAAACCTTAAAGAGAATTTATAGTTTAGTGACGCTAGACTCTACTATCTACAAGTTGAAAACAAAATTTCACTCTCTACAATTGTCTTCATTAAAGATCATCATAGAAAAATTGATTTTTGAGCAAAATAAATTTGTTTCAAATAAAAATAAGTTTCAATAAGTATGGCTTATTTGTATAAATACAATAAGAATAATGCTTAGGGCTTTAAATTTTTTTTTAAAGATTTTATTTATTTATTGATGAGAAAGATAGGAGGAGAGAGAGAAAGAACCAGACATCACTCTGGTACATGTACTGCCGGGGCTTGAACTCAGGACCTCACGCTTGAGAGTCAAGCGCTTTATCTACTGAGCCACCTCCTGGACCACTAATTTTTTTTTAATTATCTTTATTTATTGGATAGAGACAACCAGAAATCAAAAGGAAAGGGGGAGATGGAGAGGGAGAGACAGACAGATACCTGCAGCCCTGCTTTACTACCTACAAAGCTTTCCCACTGCAGGTGGGGACCAGGGGCTTGAACCTGGGTCCTTGCACATTTTAAGATGTGTGATCAACCAGGTATGCCACCACTTGGCTCCCTCTTTAGGGTTTTTAAAAGCCACTTGGCTTTTACCATCAGACTTTAATTGCAATACTTAGTCTGAATGAATTCCTGTCAGTTAAGACACTCGGGTCAAAACCCTGGTAATAGGGCCAGTGTTCCAGCTGTATTCTGTCACAAAGAGAAATGATATTTACAGAATTTACAGTTATCTGTACTGACATGAAAATAAGAATACAGTAATGTGTTGCTACTGATGTAGATATGTTCTCAGAAATGTTAAATAATTCTGTTATTGTGAAAACCTCATAGACTTTAGTCTATTGTAATCACCACTGTATGTATGGTGTATTTCTGATCTAAATGATAATTGATACATAGCCTGTACTTAGTTTCAAATTTTTGAGGAAACTGATGAATACGTAAATATTTCATCTTTGACTTATAAAGCTTTATTACTTATTATTAACAAATTGTTACTACTGTTATAACTGTCTTAAAAGAATTTTATAGTACTGTATAGGAGTTGTAGATAATTGTGATAATCATAAATGATCAAATAAGATAACCATTTGTATCTTTTCTGAAATGTTTTGTGGCCATGAAGCCATTTCTCTCTCAAAGCAAAACCTTTATCACTTTAACCCACAAATTGTTATTATTAACATGTACTTTAACGTTCAACCCATATCTATGGCAGTTTCTGCTGAAGGTGGATGGGGGCACAGAACTCTGGTGGTAAGAATGGTGTGGAATTAAACCCAAATTAACTTATAATTCTGAGTTATCACTATTCCATCAGTAGTTAAAATAAAACAAAAAACTCCCATGTACTTTAAAAGTTCTAAATAAAAGTTGAGCAAGATAATTCTCTTGTATAGTGCACCTGCTTTGATTTGCACAAGACTCGGTTTCAAGCCCAAACCCCACTGCATTACAAGATTTAGTGTAGTACCTTTCCTCCTCTCCTTTATCCTCCCTTCCCTCCTTTCCCTCCAGGGTTATCACTGGGGCTGGGTGCCTCCACTGCTCCTGGAGGCCATTTTTCTCATTCTGTTGCCCTTGTTGTTGGATAGGTCAGAGAGAAATTGAGAGAAAAGGGGAAGACAGAAAGGGGGAAAGAAAGATAGACACCTGCAGACCTGCTTCACCACTTGTGAAGTGACCCCCCACACACACCGCAAGTGGGGAGCTGGGGGCTTAAACCAGGACCCTTACCCAGGTCCTTGTACTTCACGCCATGTAGGCTTAGTTAACCTGCTGCCTGGGCCACTGCCTCGCCCCGCTCTTAGCTGTTTTTCTATCTGAAAATAGTTGACTCAGTGCAATGAAATCTAACAACAAATGAAAAAGTTCTAGATATATGTTTTGTATATATGTCAAGATACCTCCGGCAGTGAAAATGCTCAAGATAATGTCAATAAACTAAAAAAAAAAAAAAATTAAATTTTCATAATTGTCACTAAGATAGCTCAATAGCAAAAATGAACTATTACTTAGATGGCACTGAAATAACTGCATGCCAAAATAAAAAATACTATAGACTTTTATAATTTAAATAGCAAACAGCCCAAATATAGAGAACACTTACGTTACTAATTTGAAACAGAAATAATGGTTTCAAACATACTCTTAGGTTATCAGAAAAGTTAGGACATATTTTTCTACATTTTCCTATGCAAAATGCATCATGACTTTTCCAACAACCCAGTATTTTAATTAGAAATCTCATTTTCTTTAATTAATTCTACTTGTCAAAAGATTTTTGAATTAGTTATTTAAAAATGATTTACATTTTTAAATTTACACCCCCCGGCAAGGCAGAGAGGTGGGGGTGAGTGGTTGGGACGGGACACAGTCTTTTGGTGGTGGGAATGGTGTTTATGTACACTCCTATTAAAGTGTAGACATATAAACCACTATTTAATTAATATGAGAGGGGAAAAATTGATCGTATGTCTAGAACTTCTTAAAACACAGAGTGAGTCTTTTTAATACATAGGCTGTCTTTGATATGTTGACTCTCTCAAAAGCCTAGACCAGGGAGAACAGAAGCAACCGGTAGCACAGCTATATATAAGATGCTGGGTATTATATCCCAAACTCTTAACAAAGGGACTTTTCAAAGTTAACGCAATTACCAAATAATGTGACGATAACAATAACTATACATTGTCTTCTTGAACCCTAAGACAGCAGGAACCTCACATTTCCACTACAGATTCTATATTTTCCCCCAGTCCTAGAACCTTAGGGTGGGGCCCACTTTCCTGCATGCTTCTCTCAATTCAAATCAAATAATATTGCATCTGCCGATTGCAACCTAATCAACGCAACGAATGCCACCCCAGCATGCTTCACTTCAGACTGTGTCCAGAGACTTCAGGTAGAATGACAACCCTTCAGCTTCATCACTCCTTAACTCCATTTTGGTTGGTGCACTTCCTAACAAAGCCCCAGCAGCGAGATATGGACCAGTGTCTAAGAGACAGAGTGCATGTGCACATGTATCCATAAGTTAGAGGGAAATATCTCTCTTAAAACAAAATACAGAACAGTTTGCAGTGACCCAATAAGTACATCAAGCAACCAGAAAGACCTAAAAAAGACAACATAAAGTACTTAATCAAATAGTTTCTACTTAGACCTAGATACTCTCCTTACCTACTACCTATTTCACTTCCCTCAATCACTCACTTCAAGGCTAACCTTCTCAGACAAAGTAAAGACTACAAAAGCTGGCTAAGAGCAAGAAACCAGCATACCTGAGATTCCTACACTGACATGATGGGCCTAGAGCTCTAATAGATCCACTCTCCACTGTCACTGGTCATCTCCACCAGGAACAACATAATGAAACCTTTTGTGGGCCCCTACAAAATCTTGACTTCAATGTGGATCAACAATGGTAGGGTCTGTCCTATTCTTGGAAGGCAGGCTGGATCAAAATACTCTACCACTCGCACAAGATGGGTACAGCAATGGGTGCAGCCTAGAAAATTCCTAGCTATGACCACAGAATGTGAGCTCAGACCTACAGGGATGCAAAGATTACACAGGTTCCTGCACTAAATATAGGCCCCAGATCAAATAGATGGGGTAAGTTAAAGGTATTTATATGCTTTTCCCAGATTTGGGAGCTAGTCTCTTCCCTAATCCAGCTTTCCATTCCTATTTCCAACCCTAATACCATCTCCCCAGATAACACCTTTGGCCCACCTGCATATTATCTATTGGACCCAGGCAAAAATTAGTAAAGTCATGGGCCCCTTGGAATATACCTAAAATAGACCTACTAAGTTTTTTCCAAAATGGAGAACCCAAATCTCATCTGCTATATTCGTGCCTTTAGGTTCCAGATTATTAAACAATTTGTTCTTCTTTATATCTTAATGCTTTTCAGCTAACAAGTTGCAGATGCTACCATGACACCATCCTGAGTTCCCCGGGTAGGCAACATCACCAATGTGTCCTGGAACCCCATCTCTTTGGAGCTCTGTCCCACTAGGGGAAGACAGAAACAGGCTGGGAGTATAGATCGACCTGCCAACGCCCATGCTCAGCAGAGAAACAATTATAGAAGCCAGACCTTACACCTTCTGCACCCCATAATGATCCTGGGTCCATACTCCCAGAGGGATAAAGAATAGAAAAGTTTCCAATGGAGAGGATGGGATATGGAACTCTGGTGATGGGAAATGTGTGGAATTTTACCCCTCCTATTGTTGGTATGCTTCCAAAAACCCCTTCTGTTTCATTTGGTTTAAATCCCCCCTGCTTAACACTGCATTCTGTTTACATAACTACTGTATTCTATTTACATAACCACTGCAGGGCATTGGTTCAATCCCCACTGGTTCATGATATGTTTTTGCTCGGCCCCCTCTCCTTGTCATACCCTGATTTTCACCAGTCACTTTTCTCTCCACCCTCTCTGCGTCACATCCTGTTCCCACCCTACTGGGCTAGTATATTTATAAGGACAAGATTGCTTGTAGTTTAGAGTTTAGCTTAGCTTGGGATAGATTGCGCTGTGTCCTGCATGAATAAAGAGATACTGCATACAACCCAGCCATGAGTCCCGGGTCGTCTGTTACCCGCCCGTGAAGCCAGCCCGGTGAAAACAACATCCTATCTCATGGTTTTTGTCGACATTTTCTATTTTATAAATAAAAAGATAAAAAAATAAACAAAAACAATGATATACTAGCTACAAAAGAGAAAAAGAAAAGTAAAAGAAAAAAAGAGTGGCACAACTTCAGAGACTATGCAAGGTGATTTTTCTATTCCAATACAATTTTTAAGTGTAATTATTCTCTTTGGGTAAATAATTTATATAGCTGCCCAGAAAGTTCTAACAAATCAAATCATGGGTGACCAACTTTAAAACACATGCTTCTTAACACCTACTCCTAGATTCCTTCTCAAAATACAGTACCTCAAAATAAAGTACACAAGTACTTCAAAATAAAGTATACAAGACTTTGTCTCAAGATTCTGACAGGGCTCAGGTGAGGAAAAAAATCATCTCAAATTCAAAATCAACTTGGGATTCAAAATCATTTACTCAATACCATGAGAATCAAATCCTGCTGAGAAAATTGAAGAAAATGTTATGAATGTAAAAGTCACTTAAGATGGGGACTTGAGAGATGGCACAATTTTAACAAATTCAGAATATTTTAAAAGCATGAACAGTGGTATGATAAAAACTCAGAGGGTAGAAAAAGTACACTTTCTTTTTAGGGGAAAAAAAGGCAGTCAAATTTAATAAGAATAACAGTGCTGGGTAATCAGAGAAAAGACAGTGTTAAGTCCATAAATATGGATTGAAGCCACAGTATGACTAGGTTACTTCATTTTGTATATAATCTGAGTTTTGGGCACAGTACCTACAGAATTGGTGTGATATCAAGCCCAAAAGGCACAAGGCTATGTATGCTCTTCCTATGTACGTCTTCCTATGTACGTCTTCCTATGTCTTCTATGTACGTTTTCCTATTTCTATTATAGGCTGTCAGAAACAGTTAATATACTGACATAAATTAAGAGTTGATAAAGCCAAGAATCTACCAACAGGTAGGGGAAAATATATTTCAGTACATATCTTTCTTTTCATTTTTTCACCAGAGCACTGTTCAGCTCTGGTTGATGGTGGTACGGGGGTTCCTCTGTAGGAGGAACAGGCCCACAAAAATGTCTATGTAATAACCCCTGAAAGCCGTGGATGTATTACCTCACATGGTTAAGGGACTTTACAAATGTTGATTAAGTTGTAAGATTTTGAAATGGGGATATTTGTCTGGATGATGTGTGGACCTGATATAACCACAAAGATTCTTACAATAAGGAGGCAGACAGGTCAAAGTCAGAAGATAATATCTGATGATAGAAACAGAAGGTGGGGGTGAGAGCCAAAGAGAGAGTTACTTTACTAGGTGGTTAGTACTTAAGATGGAGGAAGGGGTCATGCACCAAGGAATGTAAAAGGTCTCTAGTCGGTGGGGGCAGGCAGGGATTCTCACCTAGAAACTTTGGAGAAGTATAACTATTGCTGATACCTTAATTTTTGTCCAATGAAAACCACTTCAGAATTCTGACCTCCAAGACTGAAAATTCTGTACTGCTTTGAGCCACTATAATTGTGGCAAGTGTGGGGGGGAGAGCCCTATGATCCAATGATCTTACTCCTAGGAATAAATTCCTGAAACTTTCCCATTGGTTCATGAAATGACTTTAAATAGATACACAATTTTTTTGACCCTATTCTTTTAAAAAGTAGAATTGAATTTCTTTCCTCTTGTGGATTTATTGAACCTTCTACTAAGACAGAAATGATAGGGGGTGATTTCTGAGACTATATTATAGCCATATTAGCACTATGAATCCACAGCTCCTGGTGGCCACCTTTTCCTTTTTCCTCCCCTATTTTATTCAATAGGACAGAGAGAAATTGAGAGAGGAGGGGGAAATCGGGAGGGAAAGAGAAAGATACCTGCAAGCCTGCTTCACCACTTGTGAAGCATCCCTACTGCAGGTGGGGATAGGGAGATTCGAACACGGGTCTTTGGTGTGGGTCCTTCTGCATACTACTATATGCACTTAACTGGGTGCACCACTACCTAGCTTCCCTTACAGTTATATTCTTAATTAATTCAGCATTTCCCCCTTTAATTTATAAATAAATACATTAAAAATAAATAAATATGGGAGTCGGGCTGTAGCGCAGCGGGTTAAGCGCAGGTGGCGCAAAGCGCAAGGACCAGCATAAGGATCCCTGTTTGAGCCCTGGCTCCCCACCTGCAGGGGAGTCCCTTCACAGGCGGTGAAGCAGGTCTGCAGGTGTCTATCTTTCTCTCCCCCTCTCTGTCTTCCCCCTCCTCTCTCATTTCTCTCTGTCCTATCCAACGACGACAACAATAATAACTACAACAATAAATAAATAAATAAATAAATAAATATATTTTTAAAAAAGAAGTAGGAGAAAAAGAAAGAGAAAAGGGAATACCTGAAGCATTGCTTCCTTCACCACTATGTGAAGCTTCCTCCCTGAAGGTGGGGATTGGAGACTTGAATCTGGGTACTTGCACACATTAACATGTGTGCTCAATCAGGTATGCAACTACACAGCCCCTAATTATCTTCTTTGTTCTTTATCTCTGGGATCAATGAAAGATACCAGTGGTCAAGTCATTAAGCTACCCAGCAGTCCCATGGAGTGGTACAAAATCAGGAAGTAATGTTTTTTTAATTTCCTTTTTGTTCCCCTTGTTGTTTTATTGTTGTAGTTATTATTGTTGCTGTTATTGATGTCATTTGTTGTTGGATAGGACTGAGAGAAATGGAGAGAGATGGGGAAGACAGAGGGGGGGAGAAAAAAATAGACACCTGCAGACCTGCTTCACTGCCTGTGAAGCGACTCCCCTGCAGGTGGGGAGCCAGGGGCTCAAACCAGGAAACTTACGCCGGTCCTAGTGCTTCATGCCACGTGTGCTTAAACCGCTGCGCTACCACCCGACTCCCAGGAAGTGAATTTTCTTGCCAACACTCAGTGAGAAAAAAGACTATATGAGTGAGCCATCTAGTCAAGTATTCAGATGATTGCAGCTATAGCGGACATTTTGACTTTAACTTTACATGAGATTCTGGGTCATACCACCCAATGAAAACATGTATGAGTTTCTAGCCCACAGAGAATCTAAAACAACAAATATTTTGAGGTAGTATTTTATATAGTTACATGTAATGAACACAGTCCATAGGAGTCATGTCCTCACATCATTTCAAGGACATAGACCATAAAAATGTTTGTGGGTAGAACAAACTAGAGAAAAAACAAGGGCATTTATTGGAGGAATAGTGCCAGCTACTACAAAATTCTACAGAAGTTAGTGTTGTTTTGACAGACTCAAATTAGCATAGATATTAAAAAACAGTAGTTCAAAATTTATATTAAAAAATAAAAATTGGGAGGCCTGGTGGTAGCATACCTGGTTGAGCGGACATAACAATGAGGAAGGACCCAGGTTTGAGCCCCTGGTCCCCACCTACAAGGGGAAAGCTTCACAAGTGGTGAAGCAGGTCTGAAGGTGTCTCTCTCTCTCTCCCCTTACTCTCTTGATTTCTGGCTATCACTATCCAATAAAGAAGGATAATAAGGAAAAAAAGAAAGAAAGAAATTGCCTATCTACCCAAAAGAAGTGGAAACAGGGACTTCAACAGATAATTTGCACCCATGCTCAAAGCAGCATTACTCACAATGACCAAAAGCAGAAGCAAAGCAGTGGCCAACAGATGAATACATAAAAAAATATGGTATATACACTTAATGGATTATTATTCAGCCTTGGAAGGAAGTTCTGACACATGATACAACACTGATTAACCTTAAAGATAGGCAAAGTGAAATACATATATGCAAATGTGAAAACAGTGTCCCGTTATATGATGTTCCCTGATAAGCAAAATTCATTAAGTCAGAAAATAGAATGGTGGTTGACAGGGACTGGTGGAGGAGAGGGGCAAGAAAAACAAGGAGTTAGCGTTCTCATATAATAAATATAGTTGTATAACATTAAGAATATAGTTCTATAACATTTAACATGAAAATACTGGTTGAATCATATAAAGTAAGTAACAGCAAAAAAGTTAAAAGCCCACAGAAAGCAATCCCAGAGCAATTAAAGCATAAAAAGATCAATAGTTTAATAGTTCTGGTTAAATTTGTAAGAATACTTACAAATGGGGAATCGGGCTGTAGCGCAGCCGGTTAAGTGCAGGTGGCGCAAAGCACAAGGACCAGCATAAGGATCCCGGTTCAATCCCCGGCTCCCCACCTGCAGGGGAGTCGCTTCACATGCGGTGAAGCAGGTCTGCAGGTGTCTATCTTTCTCTCCTCCCCTCTGTCTTCCCCTCCTCTCTCCATTTCTCTCTGTCCTATCCAACAACGATAATAACTACAACAATAAAACAATAAGGGCAACAAAAGGGAATAAATAAAATAAAGATATATATATATATGTATATATATATATATATATGTATATATATATATATATATATATATATATATATATATATATATATAAAATACTTACAAATGAGCCAGGTGGTGGTGCACCTGGTTAAGGGCTCACACTGCAATGCGCAATGACCCAGGTTCAAGCCCCTGTCCCCCACCTACAGGGGGAAAACTTTACAAGTGGTGGAGCAGGGCTGCAGGTGTCTCTGTCTCTTTCCCTCTCTATCACCCCTTCCCGTCTCAATTTCTCTCAGTCTCTATCCAATAATAGATAAATAAAACTATTTTTTTAAAAAAAGAATACTTAACATATTTAACTTTTGAATTTCTTAACAGTTCAATTCTGACCATATCATCTAACATGGATACCTACAAAGATCATTAAAAGCCAACAGTTCAATCTTACATTAGGTATCTCATATAAATAGAAATATTTTTTTCATGTTTCTGAAAAATACCTCAATCTAAAGTTGAACTTAGAAATGTTCAACTGATTAATAAAATTATCTTTGAAAGGTGTACTGTGAGTATCACTACTAAGATTGCTGTCTCTCTAATATATCAGGTATTTTACAAAGCAACTTTATATATTATCACTAAAAACCTGTAACTCCAAGCACCACTATAAGCTAGAGCTGAGCAAAGATCTGATAAAAAACAAGGAAACAAACAGAATTAAGTAAAATTTTATTTGGTGGCCAAGGAGATACAGCAGTAGCACACAGGACTGGCATGTGAGAGGTATCACATTTGATCTTCTTAGTACCACCAACAGCCAGAGCTTATCATTGATTTAGGTTCTCTCACGCATAAAAAGAAATCTTAAAAATGTTTTATTTAATAAGTAGTGTTACTGCTTTTTGAATAATAATTAAATACTATTTTGTAAGTTATACAAAATTTGCAAGATAATGTTAGAGTAATTAAAAGACTTAATTTCACATTCTATACAACTCATGACCTTGGATAAAGACACAATGTAGCCCAATTAAGAGTATTAGAACATTTGAAACAAAATAGTGCTAGATTTCAATGTTGAAAGGTAAAATAATTTATGTAATAAAAATCAATAAATGCTCAAAAACTATCAAACAACTAAATAATGTAAATCATAACATTCTATTTGGAATTTTAATGTGACATCTTTAATTCAAGTTAAGTTTCCTTCAGATTTCAAAAGAGTTTAAGCATCATTAAGTCTCATGATCAAATCTGTAAGCAGAAATCATTAAAAAATAAAGAATACAATTGCTTTATCAATGAAAACATGAATCTTATTTGTAATTAAAGCTATATCTGAAAAAAATTACTCAAACTAAATTACAGATTCCTTCAAGACTTCCTGTTTCTAAAAGCACTACTGACTGACTAATACTGGAGGGCTTACAAAGCCATTCCTATCTTGCTCAGGGAGTGGGAAGGTGTGGCAGGCTTGGCCACCATAAAAATGCACAAAGATAATGCATCTAAATCCCACTGAATAATAATAATAATAATAAAACAATGTGTTTAAATGTTTAAGGAGAAAATGAGTACAATGAAAACATTTCTTATCAAGATTATATCTTGAGTATTCACTAAACAGAAATACACCTGAGATTATGGTGTATTTAAAGCATGGTGCTTTAATTTAAAATACTTGCTTGTAGACTGTTTTCAAGGATAACCAAAGAGCTAATATAAAAAACACTTAACACAGGCCTTACAGATATTAAGCCTATGAAAAATCAGTACAATTTTTCAAAAAAGTAATTTACACTATACAGTGATTTAATCTTGACTAGCCTAATTAATGGCATAAAGCTACACTGACAAAGGGAAAAAACCCACTGCTTCATACATAATTTATTAAGGTTTCCTACAGAATTCATATTTTAATTTTAAAAAAGGATCTTGAGAGCTAGAATCAAGTGTATGACACTATCAAAATAGTCATCGTCTATTTGTGCTACTTAAAAAATACACTATTTTTTTTCTCCTACTCGTGTTGCAATTATGGCTTCTTACAAAAGGATTTCTACCCCCAGCATTGCTGCAAGGTTTCTTATTGCTCTGCAGTTGTCTTTTCAGCCTAACAGAGAGAAAAACACTGCTGCAGTCATTTGCAAAAAGAAAAAGAAAAAACACCACCACTGCTTAATACTAACAGACATTGGTATCTTTCAGTTACCTTATTCACAGAGTTTTCATTAGTAGTTTTATAAAAGCAGGCACTTTGGGGCACCAATTTTTTTACCAATCAACCCAAAGCACCACTGGAGCTCAAGAGATCTGCAGTACCTGCCCTCCTCCACTCCCTCCTCTCGGGAGCAGCCCTTTCCACTAGGTTCACATCAGTCATCATCAGCAGCTTTGTATCTTCTCTTGGCTACCAGGGTCCTTGTGGCCAGGGAGGAAAATAAGCCTTTTAATGGGCTAAAGCTTTCTGTTCCAAGCCATGCATATGCTCCATTCTTTGTTGTCCTCTACCCGTTTCCTTAGATACTGCAATTCCACTCTACTCTGTCAACAGGCATCATAAAAACAGAACCTCCTTCTAAGCTTCAAAAGCAGCTCTTTCTCACCAGATTCCCCCTGTATGCCCCTCCCCCTTCTTCCTCTTCTGTCAAAAACCTTGGATCAGGAGCACAGGAAATCCTTCTTCCGTGCTGCAGTAGGGGGGTAAGGAGGGAGACGCCCCTGCCTCATCGCTTGGCATGTGGCTATGGACTCTGTGCCAAGGAAAGACCACGGGGTCTCAGGCAGTGTGAGGAAAAAATGCTCCTCCTCCCACTCCCCCACAGCAAGTCCGGCCTTTGTGGCTCCAACACCTACCCCATTTCGGAGCCCAGCAGCACCTCCATTCCGTCTCCAGTGACACCCAGGGCAGGCTGCGCCAATACAGCCACATGTTGGTCACGTGTGCTCACGCCTAGCCAATCCGCGGGGCCTCTATGGGATTGTGGAGAGCTCTGGTCTGCATCCAGTGTATTACACAGCAGCTTCCCAGCTCCGATAGCAACCCCCACCCCTACCAGACCAGCACTCAGCAGTAGGTGCAAAGCCCCGCCCAGCGGCATGCTGACTGCTTGCCCGCACCACCTCCTATCCCCAGGCATCCGGCGGGACCCAAAGGGCAAAGTTGTTCAAAAGGGTGGGGGTGGAGGAGGTCCACAGAGCAGAAAGATTAGCATGAGATGCTAAAGGTGGGTAGGTGAGTAACAAATTACATCTCATTTGGCAAGCTTTACATGTTTGCGACAAAGAAACCACTAATTCTGTTAAATATGTTAACATTTTAAATTATGAATGAGTAATTTCATATTACAATTCACTGATTTTGAGGGTGAGGGGTTGGGTGAGTCACCTGAGCATTAATTAAAAATAGTTACCAGAATGGTCATGATGACTGAGATTGGAATCATGTAGGCATATGATCTGGGTTGGATCTTTGCCCCTTCTACTTATTGTGTGACAGTGGTTCACTTTTCTCTATAAAAATGGACAAGTATGAAATATGGTATTTAATATATAAGGAGTATTTATAGTAGTTCCCGACAAAGTAAATGCTGTTAGCTACTACTACTCAAATCTAGTATTTTAATACAGTTGTACATTTCACTTAAATATTTTTGAAGTTTAAAATACTTATTTTTTACAAACTAGAAGGGCGAAATCCAAATTACTGAGAATTTTACGAGGATTTAAATTCTAGTTTAAATGCAAAGGACCAGTTTCCACAATCTATTTCAAATTTAAAGGGATACTATATATTAAATGTAATCTCTTCTTAACTTTGCAAATAAAGAGATGCAAGAAAGCAAGCAATTAAACAACATATTAGAAACAATTTCATTTTATTAAAAATGTGAATACACCTACAGTTAAATATTCATAAATGTACACACAGCAAATGTTCAGAGTGACTACTTTTTCTTTGTGCTTTTGGTTATTTTTCTCCTGGTCTCTGTATTATGACATCTGATATAAGGCAAATAGTTCTTAAATATTAGTTAAATAAACGAGTGAATAAGGACCACATATTCCAAAAACATATTGAGGGTGGCATGGTGGTGCACCTGGTTAAGCACATATATCACCATGTACAAGGACCCGGGTTCTAGCCCTAGCACCCCACCTGCAGGGGGTCAGTTCACTAGTGGTAAAACAGTTTCTTTCTTTTTGTTAATATTTATTTATGTATTTATTCTCTTTTGCTGCCCTTGTTGTTTTATTGTTGTAGTTATTATTGTTGTTGTTATTGATAACGTCGTTGGATAGGACAAAGAGAAATGGAGAGAGGAGGGGAAGACAGAGAGGGGGAGAGAAATATAGACACCTGCAGACCTGCTTCACCACTTGTGAAGCGACTCCCCTGCAGGTGGGGAGCCGGGGCCTCGAACTGGTCCTTGTGCTTGGCGCTACGTACTAACCTGCTGCGCTACCGCCCATCTCCCAATAAAACAGTTTCTACAGGTGTCTTATTTTTCTTTCTCCCCCTCAACCTCCCCATCCTTCTCAATTTCTCTGTCCTATCAAATAAAATAGAAAAAAAAAAAGGGGGGAGGGGAATGCTGTCTGGAGCTGTGGATATGTAGTGCTGACACCAAGCCACAGCAATATCCCTGGTGGTAATTTTTAAAAAGGAAAAGAAAAAAAAATACATTTAAAAATTAATACATATAGCCCCCGGCTCCCCACCTATAGGCGGTGAAGCAGGTCTGCAGGTGTCTGTCTTTCTCTCCCCCTGTCTCCCCTCCTCTTTCCATTTCTCTCTGTGCTATCCAACAATGATGACATCAATAACAACAATAACTATAACAACAATGAAAAACAAGGGCAACAAAAGATAAATAAATATAAAAATAATAGTTCTTTAAAAAATTAACACATTTATAAACAATTTCTCTTCATATTTGAAAAAAGGAAACACGTGAATCTGAAATACACCTTTTGTCAGGATGACTTAAGTTGTACAAAAGGCTTTTTAATAGACTCTTACTGAAAGTGCATGATTCATTAGACAGGACATAATCACTTGCAATCACAGACTATTTGTGACAAAGTCAGAAGAGATAACTTCTCATAAAAACTAGAACTTTAAAAAAAAAACTCTCAAAGCACAAGGATATATTTCAGAAACCCCTAAAACTTCTTGGTAAAAAGTCCTATTACTCTTGACTTAGACTGTGATCCAAACTACTTAGTAGACAAAGAAAGTTTTTTTTTTTTTTTATGTTTACTGTAGAAGTTAGTCAGTGATTCAAAGGACAAAATTTTAAAGTCATGACCATTTCATATTCATTAATCACTATGATTCAAATGCAAAAAAGACAAGGCAGTCCAAAAAAGGCATTTTATGATGCTGACTACTTAATGCGTTTATAAAATCAGTTTCAAAAAGGTTGATTGTAATTTCAATTTTTAAACCAAGCTTAGTTATCTTAAAAACCTATTTATCACCTATGATATATGTATGTATATATATAATATATATATTATATATATATATATAGAGAGAGAGAGAGGAGAGGGAGGGAAAGAGAAGAGGGAGGGAGAGATATATATATATGGAAATATGCAGGTAGAGAGAGAGATAACAGAGTATTATTTCACTACAAGTAGTAGAGGACATCAAATCTAAAGTCTCAGGCATTTAAGTCCCAAATTCTAGTAGTTGAGTTATTTCCTTGATTGCAAATATGGCTATTTTAGAAACTATAATATGAACATCTTTAAAATAGCTTTTGAAGCACTGTGATTTAAAGTAATCAATGACTAAATAAACAGGATTCCTAATGTCTTAAATCATGTATTTTATTTTAACATAGACATTATCTGGCATAATTTAAGATTTGTAATTTTTAAACTGGCAAGAATATGGACAATATATTAAACAGGGTAAAATAAGCTTAAATTATAGAAGTATTCTTTTCAGTTGTTATTACTGACTTTTGTGCTTTGATAGTAGTCTACTTTTTAAACATCTCAGATATAGTAGAGAATTTATGCCTGTAAAGAAATCTATAGGAAGTTGGGCAGTGATGCACCTGGCTGAGCATACACTGGTTTCAAATCCACATCCCCCACCTGCAGGGGAAAGCTTCATGAATGATAAAACAGTTCTGCAAGTGTCCCTCTGTGTGTGTCTGTATCCTTCTCTATCTCCCCCTTCCCTCTCAATTTCTCTAGGGTCTCTATCCAAAATAAATAAATAAATAAATAAATAAAGTCTTCAAAAGTTATATAAAAAGTCTATAAAAGATACTCTTTGGGGTTGGGTAGTGGCTCACCTGGTTGAGCACACGTTAAAAGATATTCTTCCTTAAAATAATTATATACTGAAAAAAAAATAGATGCTAATAAAACCTCTCCAAATGCTAAATCACCAAATAAAGATCTATTCATTTAGAAACATTGATTGGGCCCTCCTCAATCGCTATCGAACAGGCCATGGCCGGTGTGCCGCTATGTTCCATCGCTGGGGAGCCAGAGACGACCCGAACTGCCCCTGCGGCTACAGACAGACTATGACCCACATAGTCAATGACTGCCACCTCTCCAGATTCAAAGGTCTCGAAACTTTACATCAGGCTCAACCTGATGCTGTTGACTGGCTACGGAAGAAGGGCAAACGCTAGAAGAAGAAGAAACATTAAGTCTCTAGGTTTATACTGGGTTCTGGTATGATGAAAAGGCAAATAAAAATAAATAGATTCAATTTCCAAATTAGTCTTAAAGAATAACTCTTCTATCTTTTCTGCATTTTTCATGGAATATGGGAATTAAAATGTTAAAACAGCAATGAAATTTCTAGGGATGTATAAACTATGTTAGGGAGATATAGTCATACTTTTTTTTACTGGCCAGACTTAATCTTTGAGTTGTGTAATCTCAAAGGGTAAAAGTTTCTTAAAGAAATGTTCCTAGTAACAATAACAGAATCTAAACTTTCCTCTCTATATGTCCTTCTCATTTCTAATTAGCAAATATCAAAACAGTTCATTATTTCTCTGCTCAAGATAAAATCATGTTCTTTGTGGTCCGGCAGTGAAAAAGCTTTGGACTCTCAAGCAGGAGGTCCTGAATTTGATCCCCGGTGGCACATGTGCCAGAGTGATGTCTGGTTCTTTCTCCTCCTATCTTTCTCACTAATAAATAAATAAAATTAAAAAAAAATCACGCTCTTCAAATCAAGACTATAATCATATATATCATGCTTTGATTGTTGATCACTTATGGGTGAGGCCATTCTATATTTTCATTTTATACATGTCCCTTTTATATTTCTTGCAGGTTTGATTCAGTGGTAATGAATTCCTTTGGTTCTTGTCTTAAAAGCTCTTCACCTCTCCATCAAATCTGACTGATAACCTAACAGGATAAAGTACTGTTGGGTGCTCAAGTCCATTCAAATTTATTAATATATCCTGACAGTCTTTCTCACTTTCAGAATTTCTGTAGTGAAATCATCTGATCATCTTATGAGATTTCCTATTGGTGAGTCTGCTTTTCTCTAGCAGTCTTCAGAATCCTCTTAGTTTCTGCCATTTTAATTATCATGTATGTTGGTGATTTCAGCTTGGATTCAATTTCTTCTTGGAGTTCTTTTGAGAGCCCTACCTCTTTTCATTTCGACCTTCTCATGGTGCATCCCGTGAGTACCCATTTATTGGGGAAACTGACGATCCTTCCTAGCCGACTGAATCCACATGGATCCCAGTCACTTTCAAAGCCAGCAACAAGCAGACATCAGGCTCAACCTGACGCTGTTGACTGGCTACGGAAGAAGGGCAAACGCTAGAAGAAGGGGATTTCTCAGCACTTATTTCTTTAAATATGAATTCTATTCATTTTTCTTTCTCCCTCTTGAATCTCAAGGGCTGGGAAAGTAGGGAGTAAGCCAACCTTAGAGTGACTTGGGTGCCTAAGATGTCAGAGCTCCTAGGTTTACTCCCTACTGCAACTATATGCCAGAGCTTAGCCTTTTCTATCTTTCATAAAAATGATCTTAAATGGAGTTAGAGTGTAATGTGGAAAACTGAGAAATGTTACACATGTACAAACTTGTATTTTACTGTTGACTGTAAACCATTAATCCCCCAATAGAGAAATAAAATAAAAATAGAAAGAGACAGAGAAAGAGGGAGAGAAGGAAAGATAGCACAGCACTGAAGTGTGTGTGTGTGGGGGGCAGGTTCTAACTTGTATTGTGTGAATGACAAAGCAAGCACACTACCCAGCTGAGCTATCTTGCTGGACCTCTGCTTAAATTTTTACCAGTGGTCTGTATTATTTTTACATTAATAACAAGAGCAATGAGTTGTACTCTAAAAATAATCTATAATTGCCAATTTCTACAAAGATGTTCCAGAATTAGTATTTTCTGTTTTTTATAGCACTTCAATTAGTGACATTAAAAGTCCAAGTTCATTCAGTGTTACATGTAAGGTCCTTCACACTTCTCCACCCCTGCCCATGACCACACAACTAATTCACATATACCACTCCGACTGGTAAGCACTCAACAATTTTTTTAGTTTGTCTCCTGAAAGCTCTCACCCCCACATTTTCACCTTGCTAATGCTGACCCAGTTTTTGGGACTCAGTTTCAAGGGTAGGTCCCCAAAGTGCTCGCTAACTCTTCTTGTCAGAATCAGATGCTCTCTCCCCTAGTAGGCATCCAGAAGTTCCTGAGCACACTGCTATCTCATTTACCACACACTGGGTCTCTCCTTTATTGATCTAAGTTCCTCATCTCACCTGCTACAATAATACTCTGCCTGGTCCAAAGTAATTACTAAAATATTTGTGAAATAAAATGAACTACTTTCTCACATACTAAGATCCAGTTCTATGAAACTTTATACCCAGATGCTTTTTGGTCTTTGCTCCCATAATTCTTTTTTTAAAAAATATTTATTTATTCCCTTTTGTTGCCCTTATTGTTTTATTGTTGTAGTTATTGTTGATGATGATGATGTCGTTGTTGTTGGATAGGATAGAGAGAAATGGAGAGAGGAGGGGAAAACAGAGGGGGCAGAGAAAGACAGACATGCTTCACCACTTGTGAAGCGACTCCCCTGCAGGTGGGGAGCTGAGGGCTTGAACCCAGATCCTTGAGCGGGTCCTTGCGCTTTGCGCCACCTGCACTTAACCCGTGGCACTACCGCCCAACTCCCATAAGTCTTTTTTTTTTTAATCTTTATTTATTTATTGAATAGACACAGCCAGAAATTGAGAGGGAAGGGGGTGATAGAGAGGGAGAAAGACAGATACCTGCAGTACTGCTTTACCACTCGAGAAGCTTTCCCCCTGCAGGTGGGGACTGGGGACTCGAACCTGGGTCCTTATGCATTGTAACATGTGCATTCAACCAGGTGTCCATAATTCTTTTTTATGAGGGGAGTAGGAGGAGGACAAGGAAGAGTTCCTAGGCCTAGTACATGGGTGATCTCTACACTCCTGGGACAACACTTCCTCCCTTTTTAATATGTTTATATATAGAGAGAGGCCTATAGACAGAGAAAGAAAGGGAAAGACCAGCTTCCTCCTTTGCTGTAGTATTCCCATGTGGTACCAGGACTTGAACTCAAACTGGCTACTGATGTGGTAAGGTACATGCCTTACCAAGTGAGTTATTTTCTAGACGGTCCCCTAGCCCTTGAGTTACCAACTCAAGTTTAGATTTATTTCCCCTCATTTTACATGCGTTTCTAAACAGAGAAGCTGTTTTTATCTTAGCTGCCTAAGAACTGTCCAAGGTATCCTATAGAAATTATTTATTGAGTGGCTAGAAGTGACTATTCCTTTGAATGTACCAGTGAATAAAGCAGCAGCATAGCACAGTCTGTTCATTTCTTATAGGTTTCTTCATTTTTACCACTAACTTAAAAAAATAAACATAAAGGTCTGAAAAGATTTTGTATTTGCTTTGGGATTAAGGACAGAAAGTCACTAAAATTCTGAAGGTGGGAACAGTGTAGAATTGTACCCCTCTTATCCTATGGTTTTGTCAGTGTTTCCTTTTTATAAATAAATAAATAAAAAATAAAAAGAAAGTCACTAAAAGACCAAACTATTCCCTCAAATAGCTCCTTTTCCAGCTCCCTGAAACTCTGCTCTTTCATTCAAATTCTATTCTCACTTCTAACAATTGCTCCCTTAACCTCCACACCCTATCAGTAGCTTAGAGGCAATTTGTTTGGCAAAGAGCACTGGAGAGGTAACAATGGCATTAGATGAAGGAAATTTTAACTCTGGAGCAAGGCGAGCTGAAATGTTCATGACAGCCCAAACTTAAAAAGTTTAACATAGCTTATTCTAGAAATATTGTTAGTCAATGTTATGCATGGTAATTATGGGAATTGATATTGCATATGGACTTTTAGTCTATGGGCAGATGGATGGAACCACATCAGGTGCTTGTGTGTTTTTAAAACAATATTCCTTTCTTCAGTTTCCCCTGACACACAGACACACACACACACACACACACAAAATCTGAATTTCACCACAACATATTTGACATGTTGAAATACACATAGCTCAAATAATCAATAGATTCTAGCACTGCAGTACTAAAAAATTATAGCTAATTAATATACAAATAAGTTAGATAAGAGGGTTATTCCTTCCTTTCAACTTCAGGCTCTTCAATGAATATCCTCTTCACCTATTTATCTCAGTTGAAATTGGATAGCACCAAATCCTTTGTAATTTTCTCAAGGGAAAAGTCCTTGTGCCCCACCCCCCACATCCAAATGATGGGGTATAGGGAAAGAAGGATGTATCTAACTACAACTTCCTGTTGCCAGGGAAATGAGACCCAGGAGTCTCCTCTGCTTAGTGTGTGGTTTGCCATGAGGCTTTCCACAAAGAATTCTGAAGAATGGTGTCTCAGGCATTGTACACTTTCTTTAAGAAAATGAAAAGCATGTGATCCACTGGGCAAAATGACTTGAGCTGATGAAGCTTTAGCACACTAAGACCCCAGCTGTCTCTTCCTAAGCCAGGCCTGCATCTATTACTACTTCCTTCCGTGTTTTTCCTTTTTCCTTTTTTTTTTTCTTTCCCTTCTCTCTGGGTAAGAGAACCAAAGGGGCCTGACTTCCTCTTCAAGTTTTCTCCAAATTCTCCTCCCTCTCACTGATGGAGCCAAAAACAAAGGGTCCTGGTCACAAAAGTTCTCTGGTCCTAATCTACCTCTAATACTACCAAACCATTCTTTTCTGCTTCATTAATTCAAGCTCTCTCTACATGCTATTCAGTTACGCACCTACCTATATCCTCAGCATTCTACTATTTTTTTTTTTTTTTTGTAACTGAAGCATATCTTTTGTGTATGGTCTAAGATTCATTCTTATGCATGTACATGATTATCAACACCATTCCCAATTTTTAGCCCAGCCATCCCTTTTAGTGATTTCACAGTCTATAGACAGCTCATCTGAACCCCTATTTTCTGAGTTAAAAGACTGCTCACCTGAAAGGGTAGGTGCCTTTGTCATGTGTGAGGCCCAGATACAAACAACACAACATGGGAGTACAACGGCACAGGAAGAAGCTCCAGTGCTGTGATGTCTGTCTGTCTCTCTCTGAATAAAAAGAATAAAAAATTCTGAGTATAGGACTTGTGTGAATTTGCACATATGCATGGTCCAGGCTCCACATAAAACAAGCAAATAACAAACAAACTGGCTTCCCCAATTCCCCCCATACCTCCAAACATTCAATTCCATGATTACATACAGGACTTTGGTATAATAGATAATAATACCAACTCAGAAATATTTAATGTAAATGACTTAAAATATTTTTATGAAAGAGAAAGGAAGGGGTCAGGTGGTGGCGCACCTGGTTGAGTGTATGTATTACAATGCTCAAGGACCTGGGTTCGAGCCCCCAGTCCCCATATGTAGGGGAAAAGCTTTGCAAATGGTGAAGCAGTGCTGCAGGTGTCTGTCTCTCTGCAGGTGTCTCTCTGTCTCTCTCCCTCTCTATCACCCCCTTCCCTCTTGATTTCTGGCTGGCTCTATCCAATAGATAATAAAAAATTTAAAAGAAAGAAACAAAGAAAGGAAAAGAGAAAAGAGAAAAGAGAAGAAAAGAGAAGAAAAGAGAAGAAAAGAGAAGAAAAGAAAAGAAAAGAAAAGAAAAGAAAAGAAAAGAAAAGAAAAGAAAAGAAAAGAGAAAGGCGTGGGTGAAAGACTAGAGCATCCACTCTGGCACATGTGATGCTCAAGATCAAACCAGGAGCCCCACACATACACATCCTATGCTCTACTCACTGAACCACCTCCCCAGTCACTAAATTTTTATTAATTGATTTATAAGACTAGAACTTCACACCTACCACCAAAGTTCTTCTGTCATCTCACCATCAAAATGACTTTTCCAGGCAAAAAGATAGATGGCTGAGCAGACAGTGAGTGCCTTACCACAAGGTTCTAGGTTCAATCTCCAATACCACACGGACAGCACCAAGGAAACTCCTTGAAAAGTGGAGCTTTGGTGTCTCTCCTCTCTTCTGTCTTTCATACAGAAAAAAAAGTTGAACAGATTGGTAGCTCAGCATTATTGTGCAAGCATGAGGTCCTAGGTTAATTTCCTTGCACCCTACAAAAAGAATCCTTCTATTATTCTTCCCAGCCCTCCATCTGCTTTCTCTCAGGTAATCACCCTATTCTGCAATTAGCATAAGGCTCAGATTTGTTACTTTTTGCCAGTTCACTAGAGTTCCTTATTTATATTCCACATTTAAGTACAACTATCCAATAACTGTCTTTCACTCCTTCATTCATTTTACTTGGCACAATCATTCCAAGTTCCATTCATTTGATCACAAAAGGCACAACTTCAACTTTTATAGTGATATTTCAAATATTCCAAAATATACATAACTTTAAGAAATATTTACTTATGTATTTTAATGAGAGAGAAAGAGACACTAGAATACTGCTCTGTTCTGGTTTATGATGGTGTGAGGAATTGAATCTGGGACCTCAGAGCTTCAGGCATGAAAGTCTTTTGCATAACCATTACACTGTCTCCCCAGCCCAACTTCCTTATCTATTCATCCATCAATAGATATTTAAGTTGAACAATGCTGCTATGAACATAGCCTTTCAAATTAGTGTTTTCACACTTTTTAAATTTTATTTTTATTTTACTTTATTGGAGAGTTAATGGGTACATGGGTACAATTTCCCATCTCCTGTGATAGTTTTCATATCTTTTTAATAATGCCCAAGAGTGGTATTGCTGAATAGTATGGTATTTCCATATTTTCCACATAAGTTGTTCCAACAGTGTGTTAGGTTCATTTCCTCCCATTCTTACCAACATCCATTGCCAATCTTTTTAATGTGTTTTTTTTTAATTTACTTATTTTCCCTTTTGTTGCCCTTGTTTTTCATTGTTGTTGTAGTTATTATTATTGTTGTTGTTACTGATGTCGTCATTGTTAGATAGGAAAGAAATGGAGAGAGGAGGGGAAGACAGAGAGGGGGAAAGAAAGATAGACACCTGCCGACCTGCTTCACTGCCCATGAAACGACAACCCTGCAGGTGGGGAGTGGGGATCGAACTGGGATCCTTACGCCGGTCCTTGCACTTTGTGCCACGTGCACTTAACCCACTGTGCTACCACCTGACTCCCAATGTAACTGTTTCTATAGGCATTTCTCACGATGTGAGGTAGTATCCTATTATGATTTTGATTTGAACTTCCCTAACAGTAAGTGATGTTTGGCATTTTATCTGTGGGCTACCAGCACATCTTCTTTGGAGAAGGGTCTAGTCTGTTCTTCTACTTATTTAAAAAAAAAAAACAACTGAGTTGCTTGCTTTGCTATTGTTGATTTGTGTGAATTTTTTAATATATTTTGCATATTAAACACTCACTGCTTATTTGTATAGATATCTTCTCTCAACTACTAGGCTGTCTTATCTATGTTTTTTTCTATGTACATTATCATCTGGAGTCCAATATTCAATTTAACTTGTTCTTTCAAAGAACCAGATTTTGGCTTTATTGATGTTTTGCATCACTTTTATGGCTTCCAGTTAATTTATTTCTACTCTTTTATTATTTTCTTTCATCAGTAGACTTTTGGTTCTGCTTGTTTCTTCCTTTATATTAAACGTTAGTTTGAGAATTTCTTGGATATAGTCCGTACAGTTAAGAACTTCCCTCTTAATAAAGTTTTTGTTGCATTCCATAGAATCTGACAGTTCTCTTCATTTTTGCTGTTCTCCAGGTAATTTATATCTGCTTTGACTTCAGGTAATTTATATCTGCTTTGACTTCTCGAATTTAAATTGAGCCTGTAGGATAACTGCTGAATAGGCTGACAAAAGCCTAACAGATGTCAATTTTAAGTGACTCCTCCTCTCCTCCCACCAAACCTTCAACATGTTTGCTTGTTGTTGCTGTCTTTTTGTTTGTTTGTTGTTTGGTTTTGTTTTTAATCACTGTTACCAATGAATTTTGGTAATTTAACAATTATGTGTCCTAGTGTAGGTTATTTTGCATTCTGAAATTTGGGTGTTCTCTCAGTTTCATATACATCTATGATTACTTCTTCCCTTTGGTTTGGGAAATTCTCAACTGTTACATCTTTGAATGTAATCTCTACTTCCTTCTCTTCTCTGTTGATATAATGCCCATTATCCATATATCTTTCTTCTCTAGTGGAGTCTATTACTTTGCATAGTTTCATTTCTCTTAAATCTTGTTTCCTTTCACTCTTCTATTTAAGTCATTACTGTCATTTTACTTCTATTTGTGAAATTCTTTCCTCTGAAAGATTGAACCTACTTACTATGCTTTCTCTGTTGGGTTTTACCTGGCTCAATGTGCTCTTCCTATCTAGTATTTCTGTTTGGAATTTTTAAATATCTTTAATTTTTTCAATCAAGAACTCCTTGTGCTCTTTTCTATTATCTTGGATCTGTTTTTCAGTATTTAACTGAGATTCTCTAATTTCATTAAGTTTAATTTGTGATGACCCTATTAAATTCTTTTTTATATTCTTCAATTCTATCTTAATTTTGGCTCTCTGGAGATTTATAATTTTCTTTAAGAAATTATATTTTATTTTTGCAACAACTACCTACTGAGTTTCTCTGCTTCCTCACCTGGAATAGCTTCATGCGTTTTCCTACAGGTGGGTAGAAGTTCTCATTTGTTTATGACCTTGGTGGAATAATGAAGTAATGAAAAAGAAAACAATCATTCATCAGAGTGTTGCTAATGGGGAAGAGGGGACTCACAGCAGAGATAAAGTTAAACACTGCCCCTCTGCATGTATGTGCAAAGAGCCTGCATTCCTTGATTCCATTTTTTACCATGGCTAGTTCTCTTGACTTATTCAACTTTGATAAGTCTTTTTCTCACTGACATATTTCTCCTTTTCTACTACATCATCCTCATGAAGATACAATCATGCTTTAGTAAACTTATTTTTATAAATCCCTCTTTGACCTACCCTCCTCCCCATACACATACTACATACAATCCTATTTCTGTCCTATACATGACAGACATCTTGATTTAGTAGTTGTCATCTGGTGTCTCTATTTTCTCACTTCTAATTAAGTCACTAATTCACCTGAATTTTAATCAATTTCCTGATGCTCAATTGTCAAAGTCACCAATGACTACCATAAGGCCAAAGTTTACTGCTCTAATCTCATTACACTCTTATTAGACAATGCTGATCATTCTCTCCCACTAGAAATAGACATCCTCTTATGTTACAACTATTATGGTTCCTCTTCCTCTATTTTCTTTAATGGCTGTGTCTCTTCACTATTCTAGAACATGTCTCCGGACTTGTTTTGGACTGTTTTATCACTTAGACTCTTAAGAATCATCTATCTGATACTAAACCTCAAATTTGAATTTTTCTTTCAGTCTAAGCCTAATACAAGTACAATTTCACTGCTCCAGGCCACTTTTTCATTCAATTAGTGAAAAAGAGAGGAGGGAGAGACACTACAGCATTATGGTTTCCTCTAGTATTATTGCATTTCCAATGTGGTGCTGGAGCTCAAAAAACTCAGCAATTAAAAAATATATTTAAAAACTGGCAAAAGAATCTTCACAGAATCTTCACAGAAGATATTCAAGATGTCCAACAAACATGAAAAAAAATGCTCAAAGTAACTATCAGAGAATGTGAAACCAAGGCAAAGGGATACCACCTCACATCTGTGAGAATATCATACATTAAAAAGACAGAAACAACAATTGGTGAGGATGTGGAGGTGCAAATATAAGTCAGTCTTGCCACTGTGGAAAATAATCTGGAGATTTCTTAAAAATATATAAAAGATGGATCTACAAGATGATTCCACAATTCCTCTCCTAGAACACAGAAACAACCAAAGAAATCTGTTCACACACAGTGCTATTTGTAACAGCCAAAAATTTTAAACAATCCAAATGTTTGACTAAGTTTAGTTTGTGATGACCCTATTAAATTCTTTTTTACATTCTTCAATTCTATCTTTATTTTGGCTCCTGTAGATTTATCATTTTCACAGATGGTGGTTAAGAAAACTGGGGCACATACACACAAGCGAATATTATTCAGCTGAAAAAAAAAAAGATGAACTCTACTCTTGCTACAGTTTGGATGGAACTTGAAGAAATATATTAAGCTAGGAAGAAGAATGAATACTGAATGATCTTACTCACAGGTGGAAATTAAGACGTAAGAAAGGAAAACTATAAGGCGAAGTCTTATGGCCTATTGCAGCAAATCCAAGGACTCTAAAGGAGGGTCATAGGAGGGAGGTTAAAAGTAGGCTAAAGATTCAGTGTCTAATGGTGGAAGAAGACAATTTGGTAAAGAAATGATGTGCTGACACAACATGGGGATATTAAGAAACTGTACACAAATTACATCAGTGTTCTAAATCATCATTTTTCAATAGAGTGATGTTGGGAATACTCTACCACTCATGTGAGCAAAAGGAATTATGAGACATAAACATAATTAGCATACTGATAATGTCAAACGCATACAACAGACTAATGTAAACTCACAAGGGATTGTGTGTATGTGAGACTACTTAAGCAAGCCTCTCGAAGTCTGCCCTTTTTCCTGCACCTTCTTCAACTATTGCTTTTCCTGTCTGATCTTCTCCCAGGACTCACATGAGGCTGTTTTGCTCAGGACCTGAACAGTAGTGAACTAAGTTTAAAGACAAATGGCTCCTGCCATATGTCTAGCTAGCCTTTCCATCTTGGTCATTGTGTACCTAATAAATTTGCCATTTGATAAACCCCAAACAAAGCTTAGCAGAAGTTTTTATTTTTAACAAATAAGAGTTACTTGGTAAATAAGTAAACTAAAACCCACTATTAAAATATGTATACTACATTCAAGGGACAAAAGTCAAGCTTATTTAGTTTTGCTTGGAGCTATAAAATGGGACATGGTGGACTGAAAAGAAATTAAATGAAAATTCTAACACTAAAAAATAAGATAAACTAAGAATGTATTAGATAACAGCAAAAGATTAGACATTAGTGATGAAGCTTTGAAAACAGATGAGACCAAACAATTCAGCATGAATCCTAGAGGGACAGAAAGGAGGAGGAGAGGAAGAGGAAAAGGAGGAGGAGGAGGAGTAGGGTAGTAATGAGAAAAGTAACATACAGAATAGTAGGGTATTACAAGGTTGAGAGATAGTTCATCAGGCAGGTTTATGGCTTAACAAGTATGAAGTCCTGGGTTTGAGTATCAATACTACATAAGGTTATCATGATACCGTCTCTAAGAAAAGAATTACAGACAATGAACAGTACTCTGGTATCTCTCCTCCTTTCCTTTCCCTCCCTGTCTGACTGTATCTTAAAATTTTAAAGAATTGAAATTAAAAACAAAACAATAACCTGGCTCATGAGTGTACGTATGAGGACCCAGCACACTCTTCACTTAAAGAAAAAAAATTTTTTACACACAAAGAAATTGTAACATATTTACTAGAAAACCAAAATTACAAAAGAGAATATGAACTAAAGAAAAATACTTGAAAAAATAATAGCTAAAATATCTCCAAGAATAAGAATTCATATATTCATTAAATCCAAAAAATCTGACACCAAAACATAGCATACAAAAGAAATTCAAAGACAAAGGCAAAAATCCTAAAAGTAGTCAAATGAAAATGATAGCTACATCAAAAGAAAAAAGAGACAAAGAACTGATACTTAAAGAGCAACAGGATGTATTGAAATAAAGTAACCAACAACCTACAATATGCTGAAGCAAAAGTCCTCAATAACCTAGAATTCTATACTTTAAATAGTCATGTTAAATAAAGACATCCAGGCAAATAGATAATGTATATAATCTCTTCTAGGACAGAAAATGGGGGTCAATTCATTTTATAAAGCCAGTGTAACAATGATTTCCAATCTTAACAAAAATCAACAAAGGCCATCTCTCCCATGGGTATTGACATAAAATATAAATATTAACAAATAGAACTAAACAATTTATAAAAGGAGAATACATTAAAAACAAACTAAGTTCATCCCAGGAATCAGGTTAGGGTTAACATTTAAAATAAAATATAACTCAACATATTGATAAATGAAAGTACAAAATTCATATAATGAGTAATGCAGAAAAACCACTAAATTCAGAGAGACTAAAACTCAGATTTCTTAGTAACTTAGGTATGGCATGTAAGTCCTTTAATATAATAGAGATTTTAATGAAATCAAAGCTTCAGCAAACAGTGAAATATGAAAAAAATCTTCTCTTTTGTGATCAGGTACAGACAGTGACAGCAGCTCTGGGAGGGTAGCAATGGTCTGTTTCTTGATCTAGATAATGACTTCATGCATGTTTACAGCAAATGTATTAGATTATTTGTATCTTAGGTACAATTTGGAATACATGTTAAAGAAAAAAAATTCTTGAAGATAAAAAGGCTGACTTAGACTATCATTCAAACTTGGCATCTCTGTAGGTCCCAATTTTTCCTGGATATAATTAAACTAATGAATATTAATAGGTCTTTAAGACACTGTACATTCTGGCAGCAAGCATTATAAACCTTAAAAATGCATAAATTCTATCATCCAGTAACTCTACTGTATGAATCTGTCTATGATCTAGCATAAAGAATATGCAAAAATAAAGGAAAAAATCTGAAATGTGTTAAGATGTTCATTGCACACAATATAATAAAATAGAAAAATAATTAAGCAACTAGGAAATAGTTAAGACTAGTTATCCTTCTTCTTTCTTTTTTAAAATTGCCGTCAGGGTTATTCTGGGACTCAGTGCCTGTACAACAAATTCATTGCTTCCTACAGCCAATTTTTCCTTTTTCTTCTTTCTTTTTTTAAATTTATTTATTTATTTTTTTTGCCTCCAGGGTTATCACTGAGGCTTAGTGCCAACAGTAGGAATCCACTGCTCCTGGAGGCTATTTTTCCTATTTTTGTTGCCCTTGTCGTGGTTGTTATTGTTCTTATAGTTGTTGTTGTTGTTGGATAGGTCAGAGAGAAATCGAGAGAGGACGGGAAGACAGTGGGGGAGAGAAAGATAGACCCGATTCACTGCAGACCCGATTCACTGCTTGCGAAGCAACCTCCTTGCAAGTGGGGAGCTGGGGGCTCGAACAGGGATCCTTAGGCTGGTCCTTACACTTTGCGCCATGTGCGCTTAACCTGCTATGCTACCGCCCAGCCCCTTCTTCTTTCTTTTTTTCATTATTTTACTTAACAGGACAGAGAGAAATCAAGAAGGTGGGAGAGGTAGAGATAAAGAAAAAGAGAGAGAACTACAGCACTGCTTTGCCATGCATGAAACTTCTTTCCCTCTGCAGGTAAGGACTAAAAGCTGAAACCAGGCCCTTGACGTGGTACTTAATCAGGTGCACCACTGCCCAGCCCCTAGAACAACAATTATTTCACACACACTTCCAAGCATGAAATAAGGGGAAAGAGGAGAGTGGGAAAACAAAAACCACACTGTTTATGGGCGAGATATGTACTACTTCATCTTCTGAAATATTTATTTTTAATGTTTATGTATTCCCTTTTGTTTCCCTTGTTGTTTTATTGTTGTAGTTATTATTGTTATTGATGTCATCATTGTTGTATAGGACAGAGAGAAATGGAAAGAGGAGGGGAAGACAGAGAGGGGAGAGAAAGATAGACACCTGCAGACCTGCTTCACCACTTGTGATGTGACTCCCCTGCTGGGAGTCGCATTAGAAAGGGGGAGGAGAAAGAGAGAATGAGAATTTCGATCTGGCACATGTGATGCCAGTGATTGAATAAGGGACCTACGTGGTATCTACCAAGATCTTCAATTACAGATACTGTGCTAACAATAGAAATAGTTAGCATTATTAGCTCATAGGGTGAAATGTAACTGTCATGTTGGTGTTTATAACCTTGAGTAGACTAATACAATCCTACTTTTTACTACTTGACAGCACCAACTATCTTCTCTAGATTCCCCCCTCCTTTCAACTTCTAGACTTTGCCTGCTACCAGACCTCCCCTTCAGGCAATTAAGTTTACTACTGAGTTGCCTGAAAAGTCATGCAGCATTTTTGCATAGATAAAATATGTCTTTTTTTCTCCCCCTCTCTGTTTTCCCCTCATCTCTCCATTTCTCTCTGTCCTATCCAATAACGACACCAATAACCACAACAACGTTAAACAACAAGGGCAACAAAAGGGAAAATAAATAAATAAATATTTTTAAAAATTTTTTAAAAGATCTTACTGAGTACAAGAAAATTTTTGAATATCATACATCTGGCAAGAAATTACTACCCAAAGTATATTTTAAAAAACTCATCAAAAAAGTAATACCATCAGAAAATGAGCAAAAAAGAGGACTAGATAATTCTCTGAAGATGACATAGAGATAACTAAGATGCAGTAATGTTCATCACTTTTTACCAGGGAAATAAAAATTGAAGCAATGAGATTATCACCTCACATCTGTGATAATGGATGTTATCCAAATAATAAAAAACACCAAGTGTTTACAAGGATGTGAAGAGAAAGGAACCTTTATATACACTGGGCCAACAACTATAACAACATGAAGATTTGTTAAGGGGCTGGGTGGTAACGCACCTGGTTGAGTGCATGTTACAAAGCGCAAATACCCAGGTTCAAGCCCCCATCCCCTCCTGCGGGGGGAAAGCTACATGAGTAGTGAAGCAAGGCTGCTAGTGTGTGTGTCTCTCTCTCTTTCTCCCTCTCTATCACCCCGTTCCCTCTCAATTTCTGGCTGTCTCTATCCAATACACAAATAAAGATTACATATATATATATATATATACACACCTATATATATATATGTATATATATTTTTTTCCTTAAAAACAGAGATTAATTCTGCAACAAAAAGCCAAATACTACATCCAAAAGCAGGGAGAAGTTATGAAAAGAATATTCACCAAAGAAGAGATCCAAAAGGCCAACAGACATATGAAAAAAAATGCTCCAATTCACTGATAGTTAGAGAAATGCAAATAAAGACAACCATGAGATACCACTTCACTCCTGTGAGAATATCATACATCAGAAAGGTTAGCAGCAACAAATGTTGGAGAGGTTGTGGAGACAAAGGACCCCTTCTGCACTGCTGGTAAGAATGTCAATTGTTCCAACCCCTGTTGGAGATCAGCCTGAAGAACTCTCAGAAAGCTAGAAATGGACCTACCTATGAAACCGGCAATTCCTCTCCTGGGGAATATACTCCAGAATATCAAACACATTCATCCCCAAAAATCTATGTATATCTATGTTCACAACAGTACAATTTGTAATAGTTCAAACCCGGAAGCAACCTAGGTGTCCAACAACTGATAAGAAAGTTGTGGTGTATATATAAAATGGAATACCACTCAGCTATTAAAAATGATGAATTCACCTTCTTAACCTTATCTTGGATGGAGCTTGAAGGAATCATGTTAAATGAAATAAGCTAGAATAAGGATGAATGAGATTATTTTACTCATGGAAAAATTAATCCCCCAATAAAGAAAAAAAAATCTATATGCTCTAGTTATCTCACTTCTAGGGACTTAGCAGAAAAAAAAAATGCAAAACCACCAATACAAAAAGATACAGGCAGTCCTATGTTTATTGCAGCACTATTTACAATAGTCAAAAACTAGAAACAACTTAAGTACCCATTAATTGATGAATGAATAAAGAAGATGAGGTATATACTAGATATAGATTATAGATATAGATATAGATATAGATATATAGATAGAAGAAGACTACTTAGTTAGAAAGCTAGATAACACACTGCCATTTGCAGTGACATCTGAGGACCTGAAGGCATTACACTATGTGAAATAAGGTAGACAGACAAACATGTATCATCTGTTTCACTCCGATGTGGTACATGAAGAAAATAAACAGATGAAACAAAAAGATAATAAACTATGGACTAGAAAACCAATGAGTGGTAGGTGGAAAGAAAAGGTAGGTGGAAAGAAAAGGGGATAGGGTAAGGGGTGCAAACCGAAACAAAAAGGAAGAAGCACATACTGACTTTCAATGCCATACAGCTGGAACCTATGTTGTGCTGGGATATCTCAATTAAAAAAAAAAGTTTTCAGAAGTAAACAAACTGTCTAAGATTTTGTGAGAGCTATGGTGGTTATTGTTGGGAGGTAGGGGCACAGAACTTTGGTGGTAGGTGCAGTGTGGAACTAACTATACCCTGTAATCTTACAATCTTGCGAAGCACTATTAATCACAAATAGCAAACAGCTTGACATAATAGTTTTGAAAGAATGCAAAGATATTTAAGGCAAGGCAATCCATGGGATATATAAAAAATAATACCCATAAAGGTATATACACTTTCAAGTTGTAGGGGCCAGAGAATAGCTCAGCAGGCAAGGTACCTGCTTGCCATGAGAGAGGCCCAGGTTGAAGTCCCAGCCCACCTAGGAACACTAGTGCACCTGAGGTGTTGGTGTTGTGGTCTCTCTGTCTTTTGTCTATAGGTGAAAAAGCACGTGTGCCTGGCTTGTCAAAAAACAGACAAACACGTAGCATGACAGAGGAAGTAATCAACTTGTTAGGGGAAGCTGTTTAGGGAAAGTTTTAGCAGTGATAATATTAAACAAATACTTGAAGAATCAAGTAAGAGAAAGATACTCTTCATTTTACTTTAAGTATGAAATACATAGTATTAAGTTTGAAAGTGCTATTGTAATTTGCTACCAAGAGATAAGCTAGACTGAAAATGAAATCAAAACAAAGGGAATGACAGAGTAGAAAAAAATCAGAGAAAACTGAGCCAAATCCTTGATGATTTCCTGTAAGCCACTGGATGAAGGAAGCTTTAGTTGAAATTTAACAAGATGTAATCATTCCTTTTACTGTAAGTCAGTGTGAATCTGGTTTTCTGTCATTTTCAATGTAAGAAAACAGATGAATCTCAGTGAATTCTTTCAAAAAGCTATTTGCCCATATCAGTGGATATAGGCACTACTGGCATTTTTGAAGGAATAATTCTTTGTTTTATGGACAAATAGTATGGAAAGCTACCACCAACTATCAGGAGTACCTCACAATCATGTGTTAACCAAAAATATGCCCATCTATTTTCAATTGCTTCTCATTCCCCAAGGGGAAACAAAAATCTTTTTCATAATAGTTGTTAAATATACCTGACTTATTATAGTGCTCCACAACTGTGGTTTATCTTTGCATTCTTTTTTTTTTAAATTATAAAATATGCTTAAATTATATTTTAATGGAATGAGCCACTCAAATACTCAAACTGTACACAATAATACATTTTAAGTAATGCATTTATGACTATTTAAATATTTTGGCCAAAATCCTATATATAGTTTACATAAACTCTCATAATAAGTAAGCTATATGAAAAATTTTATTTTCCTTCTCCAGTACTGTCAAAATATTTCAATTACTTCCCTGTCAGTTATTCACTCAACTTCTTCCTAAGCTTAAATGCCAGATATGTACTGATTCTTCATGCACTGCAACTAGGCCATGGAGTTGCCAGAATGGACATCTGACTTCTGTAAAAAGTTTACTTTATTTCAATGGAGAGGTGGGAGGACAAATTGAAAAGCTTCTGCACAGCAAAAGAAATCACTCAAATAGACTCTTTGGAGAGTGGGAGATTTTGTTATGCTGTACATTAGACATATATAGAGCTCATAAAGCTCAGGAACAAAAAATAAATAAATAAATAACACTCAAAAGTAGGGAGAGGATATGGACATAATATTCACCAAAGAAAAGATCCAAAGGGGCAACAGACATGAAAAAAAATACTCAAAGTCACAGATCATCAGAGGATGCAAATAAAAACAACTATGAAATACCACTTCACTCCTGTGAGAATGTCATACATCAGAAAGGATAGTAACAAATGTTGGAGAGGTTGCAGGGGTAAAGGAACCCTTTTACACTGCTGGTGAGAATGGAAATTGGTCCAGCCCTATGGAGAGCAGCCTGGGGAACTCTCAGACGGCTAGAAATGGACCTGCCCTATGGCCTGGGAATTCCTTTCCTGAGGAAACAAACACATCCATCTATCCAAAGAGATCTATGCACACCTATATTCATAGCAGCACAATTTGTACTAGCTCAAACTTGAAAGCAACCTAGGTATCCAACAACAGATGAGTGGCTAATTAAAAATGAAGTCACCTTCTTCATCTCATCTTGGATGGAGTTGAAGCATGTCAAATGAGATAAGACAGAGAAAAATGAATATGGATGATCTTACTCATGGGTGGAATTTAAGAAACAAGAAGTGAAAGGGGAAACACAAAGTAGAACTTGGACTAGTTTTGTATATTGCTCCAAAGCAAAGGACTCTGGAAAATGAGGACATGGTGTAGGGTGGGGGAAGGGAAGACTTTCAGTTCCTGGTACACGATTATGAAAAAAGACCTAGGTTGGGGGTGAAGAGTGTTTTGCAGATACTTATCATGGCAAAATGAGAAATTGTACCCATGTGCCAACAACTGTATTTTAATAAAAATAAAACAACAACAACAACAACAAAAACAACATCAAGGTTTCAAAACTGAGTGGCTGAGAGGAAGTTATGAAAGACAACTCAGGAGAAAGAGGAATATACTTACACACACGTACTTGTGAACACACTAGATGAGCATAGGTAGATGAGAATCATCTATAATAAAATAGAAACACAGTAATCAGAGGAAACAGGAAGTGGATACACAACTGAGAAACACCCACATAAAAATGGTGATTTAAATCAGTAAGAGAAGGATATGATTACCAAGAGGACAAAAGTAAAAAGCAGAGAAACCCTTAAAGGCATTGTTACCTTTCCAAGATCCACTCCATCACCTCATTTTAGATGAGACTCATCCACCATCAAGTCACTTAAATAAGGCCATCCCCTCTTCCTTTTTTGTCATCCCCCCAACACTCCCCACATAGAGGGTGAGAGATAAAGAGAAGAGAGACACCTGAACACCACTTATTATTCATGAAGCCTTCAATGTGGGACTCAGGGCTCAAACCTAGGTAAGCTATCCTCAGATCCCCCAAGTCTACTCTTATTAATAAAATTCTGACAGAGTTGGCAGTATGAGCTTCCTTCCACATCTAATCTATTAAATCAAAGTTAAGCTTAGGAGCTTGGGGAAAAAAGTGGAGCAGAAGTGAAATTTTTTTCTCTTGCTTTGAAACTAAATGAACACTGCTGAGAGTCATCTATTTACTAGGAGGAAAGTCAGTCTGAGTATGATGCCCAAACTGGGGGACAAAGTTGAGAAGAAAAATAGTGTTATCCCTAATGATATATGCCTCTGAACACACACCTCTCTCTCTCTTTCCCCCTCCTAGATGATTTATTTACTTATTTTTATAAAAGAAAAGCCAGAGCATGGCTCAATTCTGGCATATGCAGTACTAGGGGCTGAGCCTTGGGCTTCAGGATTTCAAGTTTGATGCTTAAAGGCTAAGCTATCGCTTTGGTTGAACAAACTAATCAATTCCCATTATACAATTCCAGCTAAATGGACTAGTACCTTCTTTTATTATTATTATTATTATTATAAATATATTTTACATTCTAACATATCAAGAGAAACAGAATTAAGACAATATGGGAAAAGTAAAAATGTTTTCAGGGGCTGGGTGATGGAGCACCTGGCTGAGCACACATGCTACAATGTGCAAGGACTTGGGTTCAAGCCCCCAATCCCCACCTGCAGGAAGCTTTACAAGTGGTGAAGCAATGCAGGTGTCTCTCTGTCTCTCCTCTCAATTTCTGGCTGCCTCTATCCAATAAATAAATAGAGATAATAAAATTTTTTTTAAAAAATGTTTTCAAAGAAGTTGGAGAGTTTGATAATATAAGAATCAGGTCATTTTATTCCTACAGAATAGAGTATATTTTGAAAATGGTTTAAGGAAGTCAAGGGAGAGTGAGGAAAGACCATTATATTTGGCGATTAAAAGGTAACAAGTTAGGGAGTCGGAAGGTAGCACAGTGGGTTAAGCACACGTGGCACTAAGCGCAAGGATCCTGGTTCAAGCCCCCAACTCCCTACCTGCAGGGGAGTCACTTCACAAGCGGTGAAGCAGGTCTACAGATGTCTGTCTTTCTCTCCCCATCTCTGTCTTCCCTTCCTCTCTCCATTTCTCTCTGTTCTATCCAACAACAATAGCAACATCAATAATAACTATAACAATAAAACAAGGGCAATAAAAGGAAATAAAGAGAAAAAAATTTTTAAAGGTAACAAGTTACTTTTAAAAATATAAATTTCGGTGCTGAAATGGCAAAGGAAGAATACAAAGGAAAGGAGAATTTTTACTTAATAACTTCACAATATAATAAAACACCTGGACAGACACTTAACATGTACTAAGTCCTCCAGTTAAGAGTGTATAATAAAAATAGTCCACTTCTTAGATACAGAATGAAATCTAAGTAAATTTTCTTATAGCCACACAGCCATTAAATATGGTTAATAAGCTTCAAATGCAGGCCTATATGGCTGAAAAAACAATGTTCTTCCTACTAGGCTCTTGGTTTAAAGAATAAAAATGTCGTAAACTGGGAGATAGCGTACCTGGTAAAGCACACACCTTACGATGAGCAAAAAGGCCCAGGTTCAAGCACCTGTCACCATGCTGGAGTACCATGTAAAGGCTAAATTTTACAAGCTAAGCAACTTTAAGTACTAATGTCTCTTCTACTCATCGCTCTTTCTCTCACCCTCTATGTAAAACAAACAAACAAAAGCAGGAGGAGGAAGAGGAAGAAGAATCTAAAGGGAGTGGTGGACTCAATGTTAGAGGTGAAAAGCCCCAGTGAAAACCTTGGCACCAAAAATGGAGGAAGAGTAGTTTAGCAGGTTCAAGAGTGTTTTCCTTGAAACTGCACAAAACACAACACTGTATTTGGTAGTCCTGAAAAGACAGTAATATGTATATGAGTTAAAAAATGAGACTGAAAGAGTCATTATAATAGATTTAGTGACCAAAAGATGTACAGCGATGATCATGGACATGTCTGGAAGAGGGTGGTTACTCTTCTCTTGGTGGGGGGGGAGGGGAGGTAAGAAGAATATTTCTTCCTTTGGATGAGTAAATAAGAAAATTATATTGAAATGGGAATAAGTGAAGTAGAGGGAGAGTACCTCAACAGTTGAGATGTGTCTCAGGATGGGGAGAGAGCAAGTTATTTATTATGAGAACTTCTAGCAAGTGAGATCAATAGGGACACAATCAACATTTAAAGACCCAGTAGAAAGCTGAGCACTAACTGCTAAGAAAACGGGCAACATCTGTATTTATCTGTCTCTTGTCTCAGACGGTGCTAGTGATGAGGCTTATTAATGACTAACTAGAAAGGTAGATCTATAGAATGTGAAGCATTCTAAGGCATCAATGAGAGCTTCATACAAACTGATGAACATAGGATCCTGGTTATGAAACTAGCAGTAGGCTAATAGGTTGGATGAACATAGAGACAAAAAGAGGTTCATTAAAAAGGAAAAAAAAAAAAAAAAGGAGTAAGAGAGAGGACCCAAATACATCCCATAAGGGTGGAAAAGAGATTTTAAAGACTGGTGGTCAGAAATGTTTTCTGGCACCATACTTCAAACTGCTCTTCCAAACTTTAGCAGTGGGTGTAAATGCACCACTATACTACTAAAATTGTCTAACAAGCCAACATTAAGTCAGCACAAAAATTTAAATTAAAAACAAAACCAAATTATTTTGCCAGAAAAGCAGCGAACAAGGCCCTCCCTCAACCTCCCACTATTCCTCTTCAGTAATAAACACAGAATTGAGAGACAAGCAGCTTAAAAACAGGTGGTCCTTGGTCACAGAAAAGAGGAGACCAGCAATAAATGAACTAAGACACACAAGATCAAACATAAAAGTACTTTCCTTTCTTTAAACAATTCTATCTCTAAAATTAAAAAAAAATCAATCCAAAGGTCAAAAGTCTAATGCAAAAGGAAAAACTGAGTTATGTGCCATAAAACAGAATGTAAAGTAAACAAATCAGGCCAACTACAACCTACAGGTTAGACATTTTTAGTATACAACTCCAATAAGGCAAGAATAGTTTGAGCTTTAATAACTTGGGAGAGCACCTAACACAACCTCAACAAAGTGACACTGCTCACTTTACTCATTAATAGTAAAGGACTTCCCATTTACAACCTTAAAGAACAAGTGCAACCATGGCATCCTGCCACTATACCCTTTGCACTTTGCACTAACAAAACACTGGCAACATAAAACACTATTTAGGACAGTTTCTTATACCACTAGTTCTGACTCCTTTTGCCCCAGTAATAAAAGAAGATGCTACAGAAAACATTAAATACTACAAAGACTGGTAAGTAGTCACATCAAGAAATCTGAGAAGTCTGAGTTTTAAAATATTTTCACTATTTTAGTTCTAAATAAAACAAAGGGCTTATACAATGGGGGGGGGGGGTCCTATAGCTCCAGTAGGCCATTTAAACTAACAGTGGATGAAAGAAATCACATCCTTTCTTTCTCCCTTTTTTTTAAAGAACCCTTCTGCTTTTTTTTGTCACTTGAACTGGAAAATCTATGCCCCCCCCAAAAAAGAAAAAAGTTCAGAGACCAAATATTGGCCCAAGTCAGAAAGATATTCAGTGAACAATCGTTTGCACTAGTCCCCAATCCTCTTCTTCGTTTGAGTTCTATGGGCCAGAGTCAAATTCCCAAGCCCATCGCATCCTGGAGGACCTGACCCACGCATCAAGGTGCATAAAAATCTCAGAACTCTGGGCATTGTCTTTCCTTTGTATCTCTACATGGCAGGCAATCGAGTAATCTTTTCAGCTTCAAATTATTAAACAAGAGATACGAAACGAGCAAGATGGGGCGGCGACTCAAACCGGGGGCGGCCGACCAACCCACCCACCTACCGCGGCCGGAGACCGCGCGCAGGGTGAGAGGCTCCAGCAAAGGTTGGAGGGCGGCGGCGGTCGCGGCCCCACCACCTGGACTTGCACGACCGGGGTGGGGGGGAGGGTAGCTGGAAGACTGAAAGGGGGAGCCCGGGGCTGGGAGGGTTGGGACACAGAAGAGGGAACTGCAGAGTTGGGCCGAGCACCACCGGGGTGTGGAACGGCGCAGAACGCAGCCCGGGAAGTTCCACCTGGGAGGTGCTTGCAGCCTGGCTCACTCACCTGCCAGACGCCCGCCCCGCGGCCAGAAGCTCGGGGGCCGCCCTGGCGCTTCCTCTCCCGCCGGACACTGTCCCAGCCGCCGCCGGAGCTCGTGGCCCCCAAAGAGAGAGGTACCGCAGCGCACACAGCGGCGACCGGTCCCGAGCCCAGGAAGGAACACATAGGGAGTTCCGGGGCCCGAGAAGGCAGCTCCTTCCTCACCGGTAGCCAACTACTCTTCCCGGGAACAGCATCGCGCCAGCCTCGACCTGCTGTTCCCGGGCCCTCACCCGCAGCTCCCCCCAGCAGTGGCCGGGCTTCCGGCGGCCACACTCCGCCCCCTCGCTACTCGGCCTCCGCCATCTTGCTGGAGGCGGGAAGAATATAATGCGCGTGCGTGCGCAAAGAATGCCGGCGTCCTCCGGTGCTGCGAAGAGAGGTCTACGTTGCGCGTGCGCGTTGACTGCTGCGGGCTGCCTGCTGGTCCCGCTTTGCGTTGCATAGTTGGGGAGCTGAAATAACCTGAATGGGTAGATCTACATGCCTTTCCATGACTGCTGCAGTCCAATTAATAGATATTTCTGCTCAGTTATTCCAAATAACTCTGCATGTACCGCTATCTTCTCACCAGGAACCAGCTAGACACAAATGATAAATTAATGAACCGGTTTGAGCTCTAAACAAGTTAAAAACCTAGGGAATAAAAAAAAAATGGAGATGAACTCGTAATTAAGTAAATTCTTGTTCTGCCCCCACGTTTTTCCTTTTTTTTTTTTTTCTTTTTACCAGAGCACAACTCAGCTATGGTTCTAGGGACCACTGTTTCCTCAGTCTTGAACCACCAATAGTGCTCTCTCCCTGGTTTTGATTCAGAACCTCATACCACTTTCCTCCAGGAAATTCTTGTTTGTCCAACCTTTGATTCGTTCTACTTTGCATTACTTCTACAGTTTAATTTTGTATGTTAAGTCAAAATCACTATTTGAGTTACATTACAAGCTGTATGTTGTTATATGTTCTAGGTTTGTAACAATAACTAATGCATATTCAGGGAGGGCGAACGAGGCAGCATAATGGTTAGTCTAATAGATTCTCATTACTAAGGCT